>NW_027665754.1:0-125443 GCF_963924005.1 Protomyctophum bolini | reverse complement strand
GTGTGTGTATGTGTGTGTGTGTGTGTGTGTGTGTGTGTGCGTGCGTGCGTTCGTGCGTGTAACCTGTGTGTCTGTTGGTTCCATCCAGGTTGGCAAACTCAATGCTCCCCCCCCATCCGGTGCTCCAGTATATGTGATCATTGATGTAGTCTAACGTCAGGGCCCAGGGCCTGGTGATCCCATCCTTCATTATGATGCTCCTGTTGGTGCCGTCCATCCCTATCCTCCCTATGTTGCCGCCCACGTCTGCCCAGTACAAGTAGCTGTCAGAGGAGACACTGTGTCAGGTCACTATTCACAACAAATCACACATACAGTACTGTCTGTACAGCAGTGGTTCTCAAACATTTTTGTCTCAGTGCACCTCGATCGGCAAAATAACGTTTTCGTCAACCGCACCCCTGAATTGCATTGTTACTTTATAGAACCTTTATGTCATTTCACGGTACGTAAACTAGTCATTTCCATGCAGATAACTTCATACTTGACGTTTACTTTAAACACTTGAACTTCAGCATCCTTATTCTGGGTGGAACATACAGTACACCAAAAATAGCTGATCTACAAGCTCACACATGTGAGACGCGTTGTGTGAGCTTGTAGATCGGATATATATATACTCATACTCATGTGATACATCCTAGTCTTATACAAAACTAAACTAATGTGATTGTTATTTAACTAGATCTGCAAAATGCTGTGTTGTTCAAAAGACTAAGACTAAATCTTTAAAAATGTACATGCATTAAGAGTAAGACTAAGACTAAACTAATAGACTAAAATAATAAAAGACCACAATATTTTGATATTTAGTCGACTAAGACTAAACAATTTCAGAAGGCTAAAATAGGACTAAAACTAAATGGTGTTATTCAAAAGACTAAGACTAAATCAGAATTTGCTGTCAAAATTAACAGTGCTGCAATAGGTACAACAATAAATATGATGCAATGTCATCCGTTTAGCTTTTAGATGTAAATTCAGTCTTCTTGTATCTGTGGTGTTTCACAGGACGGTTGATAAAGTCAGTGTAAGGTTCATGATCACCACACCACAGTACACTTACCCGTAGCGTACATCCACAGCCATGGAGCGTGGGTAATGCATGCCGGTGTTGACCAGGACTGTTCGGTACGCCCCGTTTAGTTTGGACACCTCTATGGTGTGCTGCTCAGCGTCACTCCAGTAGAGGTTTCCTCCCACCCAATCAACAGCCAGACCGTCTGGTTCACTGAGTGACGTGTGGAGGACCTGTCAATGAGACATACATTCACTCTGGATATACTCCACTGCGCAAAAAGTTGGAATACGGATGTGTATATTACAGGAAACTCCCGTTAATCTTTCCAACAAACAAAACCATAAACTCCCGTATTGTACCACCATATTACCGTATATTACATGTATATGCCCGCTAAACTTGAGGTTTACGGGCAAAATACAGTTCCCGTAATTGCCCGTTAACTCCTCTTTTCACGCAGTGCTCACCACGTTTTATTGTTCTATTTGTAAGTCATTTGTTCACAGGATATTGTAAAAAGTGTTCTAACTGCCACTACTCAACCTTTCTGCTTGTTTGCACAACTCTCAGCACTTAAGCCTTATTTCATAATTTGGCTTTTTGAAAATAGCAGGTCTATAGCTCACAATGCATTGTGACATGATGTGTTGTGAGCTTGTAGATCTGCTATTTTCTAACTATGTTGAATATTTTCAATAATGAATGTTATTATTTATAACATCATAACAATCTAAATCTACAAAGTAACTAGTAAGCAGTGGTGGACAAAGTACTCAAGCCCAGTACTTGAGTCAAAGTATAGATACTCAACTACGTATACTATAGATACGTAGTTGAGTATATATTACTCAACTATGTATAGCAAGTATACATTTATCTATAAATGTGTACTTGAGCTAAAGTACTGGCGTACTTGTAGCCTATACTGTATAATGTGTACATAAATAATTTGTATCAATGCATTGCTGTATTTAGACCCCCCCCCCCCCCCCCCCCCCCCACTCCCCCATCCGGCCCAATCTGGTAGTGAAAATAGCTGATCTACAAGCATCACAACGTGTCTTGATGCGACGCGGTGTGAGCTTATAGATCGTTAATTCAGAATGTACCTTTTACCTTCCTAGAAATGTAGTGGAGTAAAAATACTTAGTTACCACCACACTGTCTAACAACAGTGATATTACAAAGCATTTTGAATACAAGTATAACCATTTTCTGACATTATTTCACTTCCCATCTGTGTATTTGTCACACTGACCTGCACGTCACTGCCATTGATGTGCATACGACTGATCGTCTTGGTGGGGAGACGTGATGAGAACCCTTCTGTCCAATAGACCATCTGCTGCTCGTAGTCAAAGTCCAGAGCCCTCGCTCCATTCAAGTCCTGTCACAGCACAGCAGTTAGTTAGTTAGCAGTTAGTCTCTGACAGGTCGAATACATTCCGACATGTCAAAAGCAGTGTGAATTGTATCAAATCAAATCATCCTTTATTTATAGCACATTTAACACAACCGAAATTGACCAAAGTGCTTCACAGGAAAGAAAAAACATTTAGAGCAAATAACATTTAAAGCAATTTACATCAAGTAGAACCAGATACATGGCAAATGAGGCAAACATGATACATGGACAATATAGGAATATATGAGCACATTAAAATCAGATTACATTAAAATCCAGGAACGTTTTAAGTAAGGATTTAATAATCTCGATGGATTGGGCGGCTCTAATAAAGGGGGGGAGGTTGTTCCACAGCTCTGGGGCCGCCACCGCTAAAGCGCGGTCACCTCTTGTTCTGAGCGTTCAGGTGGTTGGCACGGTCAGCAGTGATTGGTCAGCAGACCTCAGAGCTCTGGGAGGGTTGTAGCGCTGTATACGTTCAGCCATATAGGGCAAGAGATTTAACCCATTTAGACCTTATAGACCTCTCAGTGTCTCTCAGTGGTGCTCAACCTTTTTCATGGCAAGGACCCCCATCTGAAAATATGTAGTTCCAGGGTCCTCCCAGAAGCAAAGGTATGAGTTAAAAACATTCACTGTGAAAGAATATATTGTGGGATGTCACATGACAGCGGGCCGTCAGAGCGCCACCCCAACGAGAGTCAGTGGAGCGTCAGAGGCGGAGCACAGCTCAGAAGACAGCGACCCGCCCTGGGTCACGTGATTGACCACACGTATCTACCCGTCTTCCTCCTCAATCAGAGCAATTACGCAACAGCCGCGCTGCGCGCGTAATGTTTGAAAGGTAGGAAACAGATGAACGCTCCGCCTCATTCTCCACTGACTCACGGAGGGAGAACTGACGTGGCAATCTGGCGGTAGGTCTCCACAAACACACATCCCCTCACTGTTTGAACTTTAACATAATCCTCTCAATAAATGCCCGAGTAGGCAAACCTTGCTGTGTCTCCTGCCTATCGTTGTTCAGTGGCGCCCACAATATATTCAAGATTTGTTCCACATTTTCACGATTTAAAAAAGAAATAGCAGATCTACAAGCTTGTATAGTGCGGCACTCTGTGCCGCGCTATGAGCTTGTAGATCGGCTATTCAATAGCTAAAGTATAGCATAATCCTTAGAAACACCAAAAGGGGTTCCTGTCCTGAATGGGTTAAAAGTAAAAAAGTAGGATCTTAAAATCAATTATTTGTTTTGTCGGGAGCCAATGGCATGATATCAGGACTGGTGTGATGTGGTCAAACTTGTTAGGTCCGGTGAGAAGGTGGACAGCAGCATTTTGGACTAATTGGAGTCTTCGGAGTGAGGATTGGTTGATGCCATAGTATTAGTACAATAGTCCAGCCTTGAGGAGATGAAGGAGTGAATGACCATTTCAAATTGTTTGAGGGGGAGGCAGGGTTTAACCTTGGCGAGGAGGCGTAGGTGATAAAAGCTTGTTTTGACAACAGAGCTTATCTGCTTGTCAAATTTGTCAAATATTATCGAGCAAGATTCTTTTGCGCCTGTGTTGATATTGGAAGTGAGGGGGCCGAGGTTGTTGACAGGAGGGGTGGAGCCACTGGAGCGTTGTCCAAAGATGATGTTTTCCATTTTATTGTCATTGAGATATAAGAGGTTTTCAGTTTTAATATCGTCTGCAGTTCATTAGGGGCTCAAATTTGTTATTGTTGGTGGATGTAAGCGTGTATAGGATGTGTTGTTACAGTATGTTCAATGGTTTTCACCTGTTTGAGCACAGTGTGGTTGGAGCCGTTCAAGTTCATCTTATTCAGTCCTTTGGAGGTGGTGAAGATGAGGAAGGGCTCCACATCTAGAGAAAATCACATTTATTTAGCGTAAAATGCAATGCTTAATTTGTTTGTTTGGGAGAGACAGAACATATTCATGAACACAGAATCATTTATAAAACTACATACAGTAGAGATGAGAAAGCAATGTAAATATTAGAGTTACCAAGAATGATAATTTACAACCGTAGATTGTATTAGACCAATAACACACAATATTAGTACAGAAAGAAACAGATACCTGTTCCTGCCATGTGACATCAGACAAACAAACAATAAGCCAATACAACAATAGAAAATGCAAATAAAACCAACCCACTAACTAACCCATTTTGGACTGAGACCAGATTATTTTAAATCATGACAGTTGTCAGTGGTTTTCAAATGACTTCATGTCAAGGACCCCAACAATTATATGTTATTGGCCGCCGAACCACATCTGAAAATATTGTGGTGTCTCGATGGCAGAACGCCGCCCAACAGGTAGGCACACCCCTGGAGGCCAGCAGAGGCAGAGAGAGAGAAGAGGAGCGCACCAAACCCTAGGGCGCGTACTAGAGGGCAGGTACGTACCGCGTCACCTACTTGATCAACTAGAATGCGCTGCCCCTGCCTTCTGTCAAACCAGCGCCACAGTTTAAAAGGCAGCTCTCTCTGCCTCAGTGCAGATCAAGGCTCCAGGGGTGAAACACGCTATCAGGCGAGTTGGGCGGTAAGTCGAGCACCACGTTCACGCGCACATTCTATGTGACTAAACCTGAACACTGAAAAGCATGATATTGACTGTCTCTCATCCTCTCCCCTACCAGGCTGGTATGACAGACGCGCTAGGCGCGTCTATGAGAGACTGCTACATGACGGACTGGTGAAGATCGGATCCATAGAAACTAACCATACAGGGGATGGAAAAGGACTGAGTACTACTGTACTATAGCTACGAGGACCCCAGTACACGGTGGAGGAACCGGAGCGATAGCGCTCGTCCTAAGCTGAGTAGCCCGTACTTCCCCTGTTTATTATATGCCACGGGCAGAGGACAGACTGTGTTTAATCACGCTCTCAGACGCCCGTTGAAGTCCAGAGACTTGGTCCAGAGACAACGGCTCCAGAGCCCATCCTGTGGCTATGAAGAGGAACTGAAGTTAACTGTCTATCTATTGCTTGCTTGTATTAACAGTACTCGAAAGTGGTGATTATCCCGTCTGTTTGATGAACTGTCTTTGTGATTAAACGCCTTGGAATAGGCAAACGTCTTTCTGTCTCCTGCGTGTGTGTACCAGTCGCCACAATATGTTGTTCCAGGGACACCCCCCCCCCCCCCCCCAGAAGCAAAGATATGACTTCAAAATGTTCGCTCTCAAATAATATATATTCAAAGATGTGCGCCAGATTTTCATGATTTTTCAAAAATAGCAGATCTACAATGTCTTAGCGTGGCACTCGGTGCCGCACTATGAGCTTATAGATCTGCTATTTTTCAATAGAAGTTCAAAATTATGCTTAAAACACCAAAAGGGGTTCTCGTTAAAATAGACAAAAATAACAGTTACAAAGAGATTGACAAAAAGAGACAACAAAAAGATTCATAAATTAATTAAAATAAACAACTCAGAGAGACGTCAGACTCAGGCCTCCTAAGGTACTGCGTATAGCAGCAAACCCGTTTCCCCAAAAGATTTTGAGTTTATGCAGTATCTTCAGTAGTATAGCAGCTGGTTCTCAATTGCACAGCATTACATGCTGCTACCTAACTGCTTTCAGGAAGCACTACTTAAGTTGGTTCTCAAGAGCACAGCAATACGAGTCTTCTTATCTGGCTTCGGGAAAACACCTCCTGGATGAATTAACTTCAAGCAAAACTATTTCCTGAAAGCCTTCTTAGCTTCAGTCTACTGTCGTACGCAGCAGTTTGTAAGAGGGATCTGGGACGCTACCCTTCGTAGCGAAGGGTGTTACCCACTGATACTGATGTCGACAGGTTATTGATCTGACAGAGACAGCAGCGCAACATGAAACCAATGCTTATGAAAAGTACTATCACGGATGATCCGATCATCTTATAAAAATGTTAATCACATGCCAAGTTAATTCAAGTTAGATGATGCTGAGCTAAACATGTTTGTTTCATTTAAAAGTTTCATCAGTATTTATATTTAAACAAGATGAAGAAAGTCTACACAGTGACAGCAGCTGTTGTGCTCGACAGACAGACAGACAGACAGACAGACAGACAGACAGACAGACAGACAGACAGACAGTAAACTATTTCACAGTGTTGGCCGCTCGGCGTGGTGCTATTTTGTGCTATTTTGTTTTCATTTTGGGATACCCAGGCCCCTAAAAAGAGAGGCAGGCACACATTTCACTTGAATTGGATTTCAATACTTTACAATTTTATAGCCTAATAAAAACAAAATAATAATATATATATATATATATATATATATATATATATATATATATATATATATATATATATATATATATATATTCTTTTTAATATTGTTCGGGGGCCACCCTAGTCGGGGGCCCCGGGCTGCAACCCACCCTAGACCACGGGTAAGTCCGCCTCTGGCTATACGATCTCATAGCTCGGCACATAGTGCCGCGCTATGAGCTTGTATAATGTACGTATATCTGCTATTCTTGGAATAGACAACCAATGTGCTTTCAGTGCTGTTTCCTACCAGATGTGGACCTGCAGATGGTGGGGTCTTCAGGGCTGAGCTGGTAACCCTCCACACAGAGACAGTGGAAGCTGCCCTGTGTGTTGTAGCAGTGCTGGGTGCAGGGATTAGGATAGCTGCTACACTCATCTACGTCCACACACGTCTTCCCATCGTCCTTCAGACGGAAGCCGCTGGGACATGTGCACTGTAAGGAGACAGGAACAGAGCGTGATGCTGACCAGGTGTTTCATCAGTGTCTTGGTGGAATCTGTGTCAAATGGCGCTGTTGATTCCATACCTTGAAGCCTATCTTGAGGTCTTTACAGCTGAGCTGGGAGGAGCAGCCACTCAGCTCGCTGTTCAGACACTCGTTAACAGAGCAGCTGCTGAGCTCATCAGAGCCGTCGCCACAGTCGTCCTTGCCGTCACACAGCAATGTCTCCTGGACACAGTTCCTGTTGTGACAAACATAGCATTTCTTCTCTGTTGGAGTGGAAACTTAAAGAAAGGAGGAGAAAGGGAAGAGCAATGGAAGCAGAGGAGGTTTAGATGAATGTGATTCTGATCGTGTAAAAGTAAAGGTAAAAGTATTCCTGGAAAGTATTTAGAGGTGTTAGAGGTGCTCTCATAGCTGTGTGTGTGTGTGTGTGTGTGTGTGTGTGTGTGTGTGTGTGTGTGTGTGTGTGTGTGTGTGTGTATGTGCGTGCGTGCGTGCGTGCGTGCGTGCGTGCGTCTTACCTGGGTTATTACAGTGAGCCTCATCTGAGTTGTCGCGACAGTCATTGTCTCCGTCACACTCATAACTCTTGGGGATGCATCGTTTATTTTGACACATGAACTGGTCGCTGCGGCACAGTGTCGCTGAGACACAAGAAGTAGTTGTTTAGGTCAATCCATTATTATAGAATAAAAGCAAAAAGCCAGTTCTATAGTTATGTCTATGGATGATGTTTGACGTTCTCTTATTAATGTATCTGTTTATTAATTTAATGTGTGACTGATATCTTCAATATCCTACCTTGTAATATAGAATAGTGTATTCTCTATTGTTTGCAAAAGACCTTGATGGAAACAATCCATCCAGTCCACATCACTTTTTGTGTTTGACTGTACTCGTGCTGTTTGTATTTCTGTCTAATATGATATTCATTCAATCAATCAATCAATCAATCAATCAATCAATCAATCAATCAATCAATCAATCAATATTGTTATACAGTATCTCTCCACAACGTATAATATGTATGGGGAATGACCCCACCTCACATGAGATGTGGGTATTTCTTTAAGACACACCAGTAGTTCTGACATGCACAGGTACAGTATATATAGGTACAGTATATACTGTAAGAGACAGAAGTTTGACAGCCATCTATTCCACTACGCTGAGCAGCAAAGAGAGCGTGTGTGTGTGCGTGCATGTGTGCGTGCGTGTGTGTTTCTTACTTGGGTCTTTGCAGCGAGTATTCTTGGGAGCTTCATCTGAGTGGTCGTGACAGTCGAGCTCTCCGTCACACTCCCACGCTCTCTGGATGAGACAGCGGCCGTTGGCACAGCGGAACTGGTTGGAGCCACATGGTGGATACTCTGGAACAGGAAGTATACAGCTTGACATTGTGAATATGTTTGAAACGTTTTAGCAAGATCTTGCATTAGGCACAACATATTTTCCTATCTGTCTGACTCTGAGACCAAATTAATTCATATCCATATTCATTCAGTATGAGAAGCGTCCACTCACCACACTCCTTGGGCTCATCTGAGCCGTCACCACAGTCGTCGTCATGGTCGCACACAAAGCTCTTGGGGACACATATTTTATTTTGACACAGGAACTCATCGCTGTCACACGTGCTGTTGAACACTGAGGCACAGGAAGTAGTTGTTGGGATATTATTACACAATAAGAGGAAAAAGCAACAGTTCTATCGACAGTTGTGGGAAGTTCATTTATGAATGTCTGTGTTTATTATTGTCAATACCACACCTGGGATATATCGTTAACCTCTTATTTCCATATTTCCATATATCCGATCTACAAGCACACAACGCAATAAAGTATTGTGAAAATAGCAGATCTACAAGCCCACAACGTGAGATTGTGGATCTACTATTTTCCTATAGGGCTTGTAAGTTTTGGTCTCTGTAACGCATCGCAACATCACATCGCATGTAGATCGGCTATTTTAGCTATTTAAAAATAAATCAAAATAAACATATAAGTGAAAGTTTTATGAACATCTAACCAACCAATGCAAAAGTTTTAACAATATATTGTGAATGAATAATAACTACAGTGGATCCATTGGACAACAACAACAACAACAACAACAACAACAACAATAATAATAATGTGTTCTTTGTTTACCTGTTGTGTTGTGTGATTCAATCTGGAGAGCTGAGGAGACAAATATCAAAATAAATGAGTTCCACTGTAACAGAGAACATGGATCGTCTCTACTAATACATTCTGCTTGGGTCTAGTTGTGGTTTATCTGTTGCACCAAATGCACTGGAGAAAAGTAGTTCATTTGGCAGCCATTATGCAAGCGTGATGAAGTTGACCTACTTTTGAACCTATTTCAGGTAAGATTTCACTATTTGAATATTATATTAAGCATTGCAATTGATTTTTGTATACTGTATACTGTAAGGTTTGCCCTTACAGATCAAAATGTCCTCATTACTTGCGCAAGCAAAGCGCGCAAGTAATATTTTCGCCCGTTCCGTATTCACCGTCCCAGCCAACCCGCCACTTTTGATGCGTATGCAAATAAAACAGCAAATTGTGCCTGATTTGCTGGGACCAGATTACATTCATGACCATATGTCTTACGTCATCATTGAGAGCTAGTCATACATATACATATATATGTAATTTGTAAAATAAAATAGCAAATTGTGCCTGATTTGCTGGGACCAGAGTACATGGTGTGTATATGTATGACTAGCTCTCAATGATGACGTAAGAAATACGGTCATGTATGTAATCTGGTCCCAGCAAATCAGGCACAATTTGCTGTTTTATATGCATCAAAAGTGGCGGGTTGGCTGGGACGGTTTTTGGCGCAAAGTAACCACAGTATACCGCTAATCAACTTACAAATTACATAGTATCTGTATGACTAGCTCTCAATGATGACGTAATAAATATGGTCATGTATGTAATCTGGTCCCAGCAAATCAGGCACAATTTGCTGTTTTATTTGCATACGCATAAAAAGTGGCGGGTTGGCTGGGGCGGTTTTTGGCGCATTTGAAAATATATGCCAGGGACCCCCATAAGAGAAGATTTTTACGGCTCTAGCAGTGATTTTCAGTTATTTACATTTCAAGGACCCCCAGTTTGACCTGAATTAGGCTACCGTTCCCCATTTCTATCTCTGGGACCCTACTGTATATTGCAAAATCAAAGTTAATATAACTGAGTGTACAAATGTACAGTGAAATTGGTTTACCCATAGTATGTAGTACACTCTCAGAGTTTCAGACCCATAAGGGTCCATTTGGTTCCTAACTATCATTTAGCTGAGGACCCCTAGGGGTCCCCGGACCCCACTTTGGGAACCACTGGCCTACAAGCCAGTTGGTATGAGATGCTATTTTTGTGGCAATAAACCAGTTGAAAATATAATTAAATTCTAAATACTGTCTCTGCTATAATTTCCGGATTTGTAAATGGCTACATAAACCTTTGTTTTATGTAGGCCTGCTTTTTGATTGAAGTAAAAAAATATATATATATATACACTGTATATATTTATGAGAAGTTATTTTCATAACATCGTTAATTTTCATGTCTAGGAAAATATCTAGTGTGTGTGTGTGTGTGTGTGTGTGTGTGTGTGTGTGTGTGTGTGTTGCCTCCACACATTCCATTCATTTGAGCCCTTTTGTTGTCTCTCACAGCTGAGGACCTCAGGTCCAGCTGATGTTAATCTGCCTCTGACGGGAGGTTAGAGGAAGAGCAGAAGAAGCCAATATACGCATAAAAAGTGGCGGGTTGGCTGGGACGGACAAATTACATATACATAGTATATGTATATGTAATTGGTTGACAGTTTGTAGCGGTCGAAAGTACTTGCGCGCTCTGCTTGCGCACTAGTTGGCCATTTATCGCCTACTAGTGTGCAACAAGCAAGTATATGCACTCGACAGAGTGCAGTTCTAGTTTTCTGTGTTTCCTTAAGCTCACAATGTGGCGCGAAGCCACATGTTGTGAGCTTGTAGATCGGCTATTTTAACTAGGCTAAAGTTTGGGTGTCGGGGAGGGGGGACATCATGTTTTTGGTCACAGGCTAAAACGTTTTGGGAAACACTGGTTCAGAAGAAAACCTCTTTATTGCATACGGACGGTAACTATTAATTTATTTCAGTAAGTGGACCCTGGCCATTTTAACCCATTTAGACCTGAGCTCGATTCTAAAAAAATATCTTCTAAATCATGACAGTTTTCTGAAAATCTATGTTTCTATGTCAGTGGTGCAACCTTTTTCATGTCAAGGACCCCCAGAATTATCTGTATTTGGCTGCGGAGCAGACACCCATCTGAGAATATGTTGTTCGAGCGAAAGCAAAGATTTGAGTTAAAAAACATTCCTTTCAGAGCGAATTTGAATATATTATATTCAACGAGCTTGTAAATCTGCTATTTTTCAACAGCTAAATAATAACATAATGCTTATGTAGCCCCTAGAGGGAGGCATAGGTCAATATGTGACGTCATAAGTGACAGGGGTATTTAAAGCCTTTCTGAACAGGCAGGTAGCACATCTGAAATCCATTGGGCCTCACAACACTGCCAGTAAGTGTTGGTGAGAGGGGATGTGTGAGCCGATCTGTCAAGGGGTAAGCCTGTTTTCTTGTCTTTTGTATATGCACTTTTATTATATTTTTGTATGTTCTACAATGGGACTGTGTTATATTGCCAGGTCTGTACTATTGCTGAAATGGTGGATGTTTTCCTGTCAATTGTTTGGGGTGTGGCCTCCCCAAACGTGTAGGCATTGAAACTGAAGAAGTGTGAGTACTATTTTATCGTTTCTGCACAGCTGGGTTAATATATTTCCGGTATTATATGATTCTGTAACTTTTGGTTCTAACTTTCATGGATTATGTGATTGCATAACAGCTACAGGTGGAGAAAGAGGCCTGGTTGTTTTCCATTGTGAGAGGGTTCATGTGTTTATCTTGAGAGCTATTTGGTTAGGGGATCCTTTTATTGATTTGCATATTTACAGTTTATAGATTATATTGGGTTTATAGACCTTACATTAGGTTGTGAACTGTTTAGTGTTGAAATGTGTTAGATAGGGTTGGCATATAGATCCATGCTGTTCTGATAACTGTGTACTGAACTTTGGTTTTCATTGCTTATAGGTCCATGTTGAACAAGCGGCCCCTATGAAGGACCGCTGTTCCTTTCTCTTTTGGTTTGTTTGTTTTGTTTTAATAACCATTCTCCCCATTCCCAGTGTCATCTCAAACACTTTTAACAATTTTGCTATGCTGCAAATAAAGTAATTTTGTAACTTGTTTTTATAAATAAAATAATTGTTAATTTTGTACCACAATCTTGGGTCCTGTCTCAAATATTTATTAGCGGGGTTACACTTAATGCATTTAGACCTGAGGACGATTCTACAAATGCCTTGACATTGACATCCTGCCATTTTTCTGAAAGACCCATGTTTCTGTCAGTCGTTCTCAAACATTTTCATGTCAAGGACCCCCAAAAATATATGTAACTGGCCGCCGACCCCCATCTGAAAATATGTTGTTCCAGGGACTTCTAAATCATGACAGTTTTCTGAAAATCTATGTTTCTATGTCAGTGGTGCAACCTTTTTCATGTCAAGGACCCCCAGAATTATCTGTATTTGGCTGCGGAGCGGACACCCATCTGAAAATGATTCGATGCAACGTTTTATGACGGGGGGGGCCTCTCCAATATGGCACAGTGTATGTATCTATATGGAAAAGCGCTGATTATCAAAACATAAAAATGTAATAGTAAATAGTACTAAACATGCAAGTGTGCCTCGCACGCTGTTAACACAGACCAGAGAACAGTCAACAGGAGAGGGGGCATAATTGGCGCACAGCGCAGCTGTGTGCAAATACAAAATATAACATACACTAGTGGCAGTACAGCAACCTGACCTTCAGAACACAAGACATAGGTCTATATTCACATTATAGCAGCCAGCAGCACACCAGAATACAATCTGCTGACCTTCCACGTTCACGACGTGAACATGTATTCCTTCTCCTCCTCCTATACAACTCTATAACGTTCTCATGTTACTACTTTTCTGAGCCATGCAAATAAACAACAACCCACTCTGACCGGAGAGGGAGAGATTCATGCGTCCTGTGCGTAAATCTAAACCAGAAACAGGACAGTCACTGCATCAGCAAGGAGGTGTGTGTGTGTGTGTGTGTGGGGGGGGGGGGGTCTATAGTCTGGGGATAAAGTTTGCGCTTCTATCTGTTACTTCTCTGCCACAGTGCAGTTCAACATCAGCCATTCAGCCAGTCAATAGGGTCCAGGGACTTTAAGCAACGACTGTTTTCAGGACGGACACAGCATAAGAGAGGTGATGGAGCAATCGGTGTAAATGTATGACTGCTATAATTTCAATAAACATGGTTATGACATGGCGTTGTAGACAGACACTATGTGTAAGTGTAGGTTCTCCCATAGTAGAAAGGGCTGCGACAGAGCAGGTTTATGTATGTGCCCTCTCCCTACGCTCATTCTGTAGCTCACCAAACGTGAGATTTTTTTAACATGAACGCATCTAGACTACGACCCTGACAGGAATAAACCTATATATTTCCCAGTACATATACAGGAATGTGTTCAAACTAGTCCTTGATTCACAATGTAAAAGCAAGTCAGAGGTATGCATTTTAGCCAAAAACCATTAGTGATTTAAAGGTGATGAGTTTAGTGATCAATCAACGCATTAAAACAATCAACAAGTTAAAACAGAGTCCTACCTGAGGTCCAGAAAAAGGTGAACAGCACCAATATTTGGCTAATATCCATATTTGTTTCTAGCTGTCAAAACAGATACATGGACGTTCAAGCATACATTAGTCTTTAAATGGGCATTCAGTCAACAAGAAGCAGTGTGGTCTGGTCTCTTTGGGGTCGGCACTTCGTGTTTTATCATGTTCTGTCATCAGTCATGTGGTTTCTCTGTAACGTCACGCTGCTCTTACTGACATTCTGACAGGAAATGCTTATCAACGTGCCAGTTGGAAAACCCAACACATCACCAGTAAGCCATATGTCTGTGTCCATATAAGGCAATGGTCAATTCACACAGGAACACAGTCCTGTGTCCTAACAGGTTGCTGCTTGCTATCTGCAGCTGTCCCAACTATAGGCGTCGGTCAGAGCAGAAGTTAAAGGGCAAATGACATACCCCTCGGGGAGGTATTAAGGCTATTAAATTAGCATCTTGGATTATGACGCAATCTTGGGAACACACAATTTGACCAATAAAATGTATCTTGTATCTGGGCTGGGGCAGAGCGGCTCTGGGCTCTGGCTACTGCCTACTGCCTGCGAATTCCCTGTGGTAGACCTAGAATACCTGTGATCATTTAATTATACTTCGTACATTTTCATGTATCATGAAATCCGGGCTTAAAACCGGCGGCCTAAATGTAATAAATGCTCCGTTTGTACTCACCCATTAAATAATTCCAAAGACGTGGAGTGAAATTATGGTCCTCTAGTTTTATATCAGTGAAAGTTCTGGCACAAAACATGTATTTAGTCAATTATCAACACTTTTTCAAGAGATGCACAGTTTGCACACGGACATCTTTCTCTCCGGGCGAGGGGGGCCGGAAGGATCAATGAACTGATTTTACAAATACGTCCTGTTTACCGCAGACGTCATCACCAATTGACCAGGGAAACACAAAAGTTTGGGTCACACAATTGGCAGGTGGTGTGATTAATTACCCAGCACCTATCGCAAAGCACCTGCCAATTGTGTGACCCAAACTTTGGTGTTTCCCTGGTCATGCTAGTGGTTTTGGTGTCACATTTAGCTTGGTGAAAGTCTCATTAAAAAAAAAAAAAAAATCGATCGATCGATCGATCGGAATTCTTAGTTACAATGACATTGAGTTGAGGTGTTTTTAGGGTAACTGTTGCATAATCGCTATTTTGCACTCGAGCCCCGTGACCGGGCCATCTAGCCCTCTGTCCACGCCGTCAGAATGCCTCTCCCTGGGGCACTGCTATTCATACAAGTAACCTGACCGCTCTCTCTCTCTCTCTCTCTCTCTCTCTCTCTCTCTCTCTCTCTCTCTCTCTCTCTCTCCCTCTCTCTCTCTCTCTCTCTCACACACACACACACACACTCACACTCAATCCAATTTCAATTCAAAGGGCTTTATTGGCATGAGAAAACATACGTTTACATTGCCAAAGCAGAAAGAACAATACAACAACACAGCAATACAATCAAAACAAAAATGATGTACATTTGAAGGTCAGAATCTTCAATAGATCAAATTCTATGTACCAAGGTCACTCAATGCAGGTATAGTGCAGGAATATACACAATGATTAGTCTTTAGGGTGGTTGTGTTCCATTTGATATCCTTCTCCTATCACAGCAACTCACAAAACTTGCTGCTGTGTTTGCACATTGTTGTACTTCGCCCAGCAGATATGGGAGTTTTTTGTCATTGGTCATGTTTTCAAAATCTCTGTGTGTGGTTGTAATCTGTGGGAAGTATGTGTCTCTGACACTGCACTCACACTCTCTCTCTCTCTCTCTCTCTCTCTCTCTCTCTCTCTCGCTCGCACACACACACACACACACACACACACACACACACACACACACACACACACACACACACACCGATATGGGGGGGGCGGGACCTCTCTCTCTTCTAATAATAATATAGTCCTCACCTTGGACATTGGCCTATAGCAGCTGTCCGTTATTTCTTGGAAGCGAACAGCGCTGCTTTCTTTTTTGTCTCCAATTAATTCTGGGCCTTTGGGAGGGATCCAGTTTTAACCCAGAATTTACCCAAATCTCAAGCGCAATAGTTCAAAGTTCTCTCTAATTTCACAACGCATCGCAGCGCGACAACTTGTGAACTAGGAGATTAGATATATTCGAAGAAGCTATAGCATAGGAACCACTGGAAAAAATAACAAGCATCCGTGCGCAACTTGGAGCTCTCCAAATAGCCACATTCAGAAGGCTGTCTGCATGTGATTCTAATGTCTCCGTCACCACCAGAAGCATGATGAAATGACGAAACTTTCATCTCATTAATCATTGGCATGCACGATTGACATAGCGTTATTTAGGCTATAGGCCAAATGATCAACTTGTGGGTGATCATTTTATGTATCAAAATATTAACTCAAGGCAAGGCTACAACTTTGAATACAAATCTCGGAACTGGTGTAGAATGGAAAACAAAGCTTCACCTGGCGCGCACAGTCCCGCAACTCTACTCACTCACTTACTCACTGCTATTATTGCCTGTCTGTCCTTGAATAAACAGCGACTAGATTCAAGTGACAATGAGCAACGGACAAGATGCCAAATGTGTTTGAAGGTTTTAATTTATTCATAACTACTGCCATATGTCTCAAAACTAGCCTCCGCCAAGGTCCTTTCCAACTCACCCCCGCGAAAAGTCGCCCCGGAATTTTGAAAAGTGAAGACGGCTTGCCCCAAAGCCGTGAATAGCTCGCCCCCAAAGTGTGGTTATCTCGCCCCACAGCGTGGATATCTCGCCCCAAAGCACGGATATCTCGCCCCATGTTTATTTCTGCTTATTTCTCATATTAGAACCTTTAGAATCAATGTTGTATGTCAAAGGAGAACATTTAGAACCAGTTTGTTGTTGTTGTAGTTGTTGGTCAAATGAAAATGATGCATGCATGAGTGAATGGCTCACCCCCCTCCATTGTTCTGGAAATTCCATTCTGGAAAGGTGTTCCAAATGAACCGGATGTTGACAGAATGCATTGGATCTTAATGGAGTCCAGCGGACAAAGGCATGAACAAACATCGACATGAATGCCCTTCTAAAAAATTATCGATGCTGACAGATGAAAGAAGACATGTCATATTTTCGGATACTATGTTTTATGATTTGCAAACTATATAATTATATTGATGTCTCGAAAGAGCACAATAAGAATTTCTGTACAGTATCGCGAGAATTCATTGACAAGCTGTTAAGAACTGAGATTCTCGCGATAACAGCCTATATGCATGTCTTTTAATACAAATAGCCTGTTATTATCAACAGATTTAATTTGAATCACCTTTTCAATGTGTTTTAGACGTGTAACACCAGCATGCCTGTTAGAGCATGAGGACCAGACAGGATTGGATTGCAGTGTCACAGTATTTATTCAGGCTTGTACAGAATAGATGATATTAGAACTTATGGTGTTAAAATAAAAATAAAATTGGTCATTGGTTAAAGAATTACGGTAAAAAAAAAAATAAACCTAACTAAATAATACAGCTATATAATGTAACTTTAAAATAAATATAAATATAATAAATACATTTTTTAATTGTAAGGTATATATTCCATTTCTTATTAGCAATCAAAATGGCGATCAGGGGTTGTTCATTTTCTCCAATCCTTTCAAAATAAGAACCAGGCAGAAATAGCTCCACACTTGAAATGCATGTCGTATATTGGCGCCCAGACATAGGCATTATACAGTAGGCATATATATCTAAATAGAGTTGGGGATACAATCTGGGGTAGATATGTGGAGAGACCCAGTCAGTAATCTGACTGCCTCCAACTAAAACAGCTGGAGGAACTCAAATTGGGCATGCAGAGGGATCATTTCACAAACCAAGCCACCCTTCCCCCTCAGAGGTAGAACAGTTAGTTAGTAGCCTACTATGTTAAGATGGTTTCTGTTCTCATCAAGTCATAAATACATAGAGAAACACCTGTACTTACATCCACAACACAAGGTTATGTCATGTATTTCACATTGAGATATAAGGAGTTGTGGGTTAGATGTAGTCTTATGTTTAAAGTGTGACCCTATTCTTAAGATAATATGAGCATTGAGTGATACTAAGGCCTAAGGGGAGACATTCCGCACCCTCGCCAGACATGGGTCATACAGGTCAGGTGGCTGGCTAGCACAAGGCTTCAACTGATGACTAACATCTGGTTATCATTAGGGTTTGACACACACACACACACACACACACACACACACACACACACACATTGAATTATTTTATTTGGATCTGCACAAGAGGCGTAATACAATAGACCCAAACACTGATCAGAATTAGGTTATACATTATATGGTCCAACCAGATATAGCTGCTGCACATGCTTAACACACAGAGGGAAAAGAAGGGGAAAAAAATATATATAGCACATTGTTGACATACTATTACTTGACACTACTAGACAGGATGTTTGTTTTGGGTTTTTTATTTTTAAGCCACCTAGGGATAAATGAAACAACGCCTTCTCCAGACAGACAGACTGCCCATAGTAGCTGAGACAGAACATATTTAGCCAACGTATTTAGCCAGCTTTTTTGCATTTGTTTTTAGCAATCCACCCAATTGCAGACCCCTGAGCACAAGTTTATGGACATGGCCCAGACTTTCAAATACAAGGACAATAAGTTGACAGTTATATCCCAAGGCCATAATACGTTCCACCAGAAGCTGATATTTCATAAGTTTGGATGTAAAATAAGTGTCCATGTACAAATCAAATGGGCAGCCTATTTCAAATATAGTGAGTTTTTCTAATTTCATTGATGAACACAATATCTGGGGTATTTGGAATATTTTGTAGCGAATTGACATGCGTGTCATTGTGATCAAACCAGTCTATTTTTGTGTTTATACATTCTTGTTGTCCTGTCCTGTACTCCTCTGATCTTGTCTGAGACCAGGTCCACCAGACGGTCATGTCTGGCAATGTACAGTCCTTTATAGTGGCTGCAACCATTTAAGATGTGTGCGACTGTTTCTTTGTCATGTGGTACTGGATGTAGGATGCAGTGTGGGTCGTGTGCTGATGGGTACCAGGTTGCCAAGTTGAACTTGGTCGGCAACACCTGTAAGCGGGCTTTAATAGTGAAAATGAGAATGTCCTCACCTATGGTGTTATTTGACAGTATAGAGTGTGATAATGAGTGGTTTGCAAAGGGAAGAAGAGCCAGTTTTCCCTGCAGCCTCAGACTGGTCCAGTGTTGTGCACTTTCTGATCGCTTCATTCCTAGAATGGTGGCTCTTGCGGTCGCGGATTTGATTGACAGTTCATGGTGCGCACCGTCCTGCTCGTAGGTCGCACATGCACGGACACGCGGAAGGCTTCAACTGATGACTAACATCTGGTTATCATTAGGGTTTGACACACACACACACACACACACACACACACACACACACACTGACACACACACACACACACACACATGCACGCACATGCACAGGATTTAGTGCATGTATGTAGACACTATCAGTATATAAAGTGCCTCGTGTTGGAATAGGACTTTGCTTTCAGGAAACCATTCTTCCTGTCTGTCATGATGATTTTGGCTGATCTGAAATAAACGATATTGGAAAGAAAGGGATGCGCCTGGACTTCACTTTGTTCTTTAAAACCTGCATGGTATATTCTCCACCATTATCAACATTAATATACTACATGCACACTTAAAAAAAAAAGAAATAAAAATGCACTATAAATTCAGCCTGATGTGTGCACAGAGCAGGAAAATAGCTTCTCATCTACAGTCCACAATGTACTCCCTGCGACCTTAAGTAAGAGAAGTTAACTGAACAATATGCACAGTACAAAGTAGGCTATAGGAGTGTGTCAGTGTGTTGGTGTAGCTGTAGGTGCATAGAGAAATAAGCAAGAAACAATGGCTATTGGGACAAAAAGAGAATTGCACTCAATTCAGTCAACAGTCTCACTAATATTTGGACTGGGTAGAAGAGAGGTCGAACATGGAGAGATAGCTGCATGTTAGCCAAAGTTATCTTTTTCTTATTTTTTTATAATAAGGGCAAGTTAACCTAGATTTACAGTAAGCGGGTGTGTTTATGTTTTAATGGCCTAGTGAGCCCATAATAAACATGGCATGTTATGTTGGTTACAGGTATGTCGGTTTACTTCTATTGGTAGAAGTACATTTCAGGGATATATACATTTTAATATTCATGTGTACAGGATGAATGTTAGGCCACAGTGATATTTTATAAGATGACCAAAGAAAAACAAATCAGGATTCCATTAAAGTTGAAATGTTTGGAGACAAAATGTAAACAGCTCTCCTCAAGAGAATACGTCAATCAATATTCAAAACAACCTTGAAATTAATATATCCCTCAACTTTGCCAACTCACTGCTCTCCTACAGCTTGGTTTTGCTGACCTGAATTTGGCAGAATTTGCTGGCTCAGGGAATACAACACGCAGATGTCTGCTAGAGGGCTATGATACTAAAAACACTCACCAGGACAATTCCATTCTCAAGGTAGGTGCTGTTTGAGCTGCGGTGTAGTTCCAGTAAAGTGTGCCAGTGTACAGGTTTCCTATCCTAAAAAACTGTTGATTAACACTGTAAGCATTCCCCATCAAAACTATAACCAGGTGTCAAAAAGGTGCAAGATGGCTGACAGTAACCATTGTAGAACACACCATTGTTTGCTGACCTTAGAGCCAGCAAACCAAGTATCTAAACATTTACTGGGAAATGTGTGTAACCCAGATTTTCTTAAGAATTCTTCTCAAGAATAGTAATTAATGAAACCTGACTCAGCTTTTCATCCCTGCCAGCGGTTGGTCTGTCAAATATCTCTCAAAAGCTTGAATATGTAAGTCCGTAGTACTGTAAGTATATTCTATTCCCCTGGAGTCATAGCCACGGCGGGAAGGCAGGTTAACCTCCCAGAGCCGTAGTCACAGCAGGAGGACGGTTTATACAATAGTCACAGCAAGACCGCAGGTTAAATGTTATGTTGTGTAAAATCAAACACACTTTATGTTGTATAGAATTCTCATGCTAAATTATATATTTTTTGTATTTTCTGTCTTTTGTATTAAGTGATCATCAGTGTATAGCTGGACCCATGTTTTAAAACGTGAGTGTTTTGCAATATTTCATTACTTTTAAAGGTGGCTAAATATCATATGGTTTGTACAATTGTAACTACTGATTATTGCAAGAGAAGAATATATATAACACTGAATTATAAATATGTTGGCATAACACAATGTCATGGCACAATGTCCTTTTCTTTTAAGCATTTTGATTTAGAAAACCTTTCCACAATATATTGTCATGCCAGGTTTCCAAAACAGCCTGAAAATAGCCAATCTACAAGCTCTCAATGTGTCATGTTTTCTGTGTGTCTGTGTGTCCAGAGCTAATCTCGCAAGATGCTGGACTGTTCAGCTAAGATTGGGAACATCTTTAAGGTCACAATGACAATACCTGGTTCAAAAGTACTTTCCTATGAGTTGGCCCTTGTGACTGTCTGTTGTTGTAGCTAATATGTCACTGTAAACAAGTGATATGCCATCCCTAGTGACAGTTGGGTACACCAAGGAAAAGGGATGCAGGCTTTCCAATGAAACTGCCAGGACGGGCAAAGCAAAGTTCATACAAAGTTCATAACTTCATACTCTGCCTTTGACCTAAAATTATACAGTAGCTTCTGTTTATAATTATGGAAGCATACCAACCCAAAAATAGGTTAAATATGTTACCGCCGGCACCACCACGTCATCCTGGCCCTTAACAAATGTCCAACTTGGGTCAGTTAAATAATTCATTGGGTTTTGTTTTGGTTATACATTGAAAAGACTCCTCTGGTTTTTCCAGAGACTTGTTGACCCCGTACCACCGTCTAATATCAGATCACTTAACAAAATACCACTGCTATGACGCTCGCACCCCGTTGGCTACAGCAGCACAGTTGCCAAGCACCTCTCCTCCAGTTGCTAGGGCGTACGAGGCCGGCACCGCTGCCAGAGTAGTGGCCACTGCCACCGTGGCGCCCCCGGTAGCGGAGAGGTACATGTAGTGGTGTGTCGTGGACGCGGGAGTAGTTGTCAGTTTAAATGAACAAAACACTGTGGAGCAGAGCTGCTGTGCCGAGTCTGCCGACTTCCTTTTCTTTTTAACTGTATCTGCCTTTGTCTAGCACCAGCGAGGGACTGGGTGTGTGCAACCCTCTTGTTTTTTAAACTTTTTTATACTGTATATATTACCATGGCAATGCATAATAATAATTATGACTACAACTGCACTCTGTCGAGTGCCAACTTGCGCGTTGCACACAAGTAGTACTAGTGCACAAGCAGAGCGTGCAAGTACTCCCGACTACTTTAATGCATGATTCTCAAGTATAGTAACTTATTCTGTTTCCCCCGGGGCATGGGAGGGCGAGGGCGGGTGGATAGATATGAGGGTTTGTTCTGTTCTGTTTTCCTTTGTTTTGTTTACTGTTCTGTTTTGTTTTATCCCCTGTGTCTCGTTTGTGGTCATGTGTCTTGTGTTTTGAATGGAAAAAGCCCAATAAAAATATATAAAAAAAAAAAAAAAAAAGTACTCCCGACTGCTACGAACTTACTATCAGCCCCTCTGTAAAATATTGAAATTAAATACTAAAACAACAAATAAACCTTTAAAGAAATCCAACATTAATATAAAATACAATTATTTTGTTTAAAACAGTTTTAAGTTATAGAATATGACCACCATGACATCATACATACATACCACTTTTGGTCCAACCGACCACAATACTTGTGCGCTCTGCTTGTGCAAGAATAATAAATAATGCATTCTCATGTGGGGGTAAAAATGTCATCCAATCGGGAGAGTAAAAACTAGTAAAACTTTACTATTAGTAACTAATAACTTCATGTAACTTTACGGCTATTTGTGAAAGATGTAACTAATAATGTATGTTCTTAACCTTTGCAGCCATGTCCTGGAAACATTGACTGTTGGTGACACGTTGGTGTTGACTGGCAAGCCTGGACCTAGTTCACAACAATCACACCCGTGTGAAGTGAGTGGTGCAACTCTGTGTGGGGGTTTCTCTACCGAAATGGTAGAGAAATGACAGTTACCATGTGGGGGTCCCTCTACTGTACCCTCTACTGTACTGTACGGTCACTGTACTGTACTAGCACACCCGAAAGCATCATATATACAGTTAATATGTGCATGTGTGTTTGTGTGTGCGTTAGGTTGCGCACAGGTGGTGAAAAACAACCATGTTTTCGTGCTCATACCCAGACACCCAGCCACCCAGCTACCCACACTAGAGTTCTCATTTTCTGCCCGAACATTTTAGGGCCGGGCCGAGCCTCGGCTCTGTGATTTTCCGTGATTTTTTATTTATTTATTATTATTATAAAAATAAAAATAATTTTGTTTGTGTAATGTTGTGTATTTATTTATTATGAAGAGGGTTGCGCTGCTGAATCTTGGCGATTCATTTTTACTATTGTGGAGTGAAGCGCAGTAGCCACTTTCACTTTGTGAGAGAGAGTGCCTGCAATTGCACAGACAGACAGGCGTGCGCGCGCTGCCAATGGCCTGGGGCTCTAATTGCACCGAAGTTGCGCACCGAATAGCCATTCGATCTACAAGCCCTCTGAAGTCACACAATGCATTCACGATCTAACACCTTTAGTATGGAGATCGGTTCCTAACAGGGCCATAAATCAGACAAGTGGCAGGGTATGCGATGGCCTTGGGCGTGTCAGCCTAGGTTAACAACAGGTCAGTCTAAAAAACAAAACAGAGTGCAGTACTACAATAAAGAAGATGGATGTGATTGTGATAAAAAATAAATTTGAAACGGGAGAATACACTGTGATTGAAAACAAGAAGGGGAAGGTTTGCCCAGGGGCACCAGCGCCAGGAGCCTCGCAGACGAATTATTTGTTGTAAAGCGTGCTGAATCTGTCCCTCTGCGGGTCAAGCAGGCAGTGACAAAACAATGCGTCAAATTCTGCGCAAAGGACATGAGGCCGTTCTTAATTGTGGAAGGGGAAGGCTTTCTCGAATTGGCCCAGGAGCTGATAAACGTCGGGGCTACGCACGGAAAAGTGCCTGCAAGCTCCGTTATCCCCTGCCCGAACACTATACAGAAGCACTGCAAGGCCATGGCCGAGGAGAAAAGGGGGGCCTTAATAGCGCAGTTAAAAAAACACCTGAAAAAAGGAGTGTGGACCGATGATTTCAGGAAACTTCACTACATGGCCATTACATGCCATTATGTGGCGGAGGATTTTAGTTTGGTTGGGAAGAACCTGGCCACAATGATGTTTCCACTGGAGGGAAAAAAAAACGGGGAAAACATCAGGAGAGAGCTCGTTAAGATCCTGGTGACGAGATTTGGTCTTGATCCGCTTTCTCTGTCCAAAATCGTTTGGGTCACTGACCAGGGCTCGAACATTGTCAAGGCCCTAGAGCCCTACGTCAGACTTGACTGTCAGGATCACGTTCTGAATACAGTACTCAGGCATGGGCTGCACGTTGATGACGCTCTTAAAGCGAAGGCCTCCGACATAGCGGAAACAATAACCGCAGCGAAAGCCCTTGTGAGGTAAGCTTTGTTTACCCCTGGCCTATACAATACATAACACTTTGATGGATATGATTATGATACTATAATTAGGCTATTAATACTTATTATTTTATTATTAATCAATAGATATGCCAAGCAGTCGGGGTTGCAAGAGTCTCTTTCCAAGACCCTGCTGCAGATGGTGGACACGAGGTTCAGCTCTGTATGTCACTCCAGTATGCGTTCTATCCAGGACATAGAGCTGCACGAGAAGATGGAGGCTCGTGGCGAGGCTGATAAGGTGGATAAAGTTGCCCCCGACATGCTGGCCTTTCTTGTGGCCTTCCTCGAGCCCTTTCGGGACGCACAGCGCGAGCTGGAGGGGGACAAATACATTTGACTCCACCCTCTCATTCCTCCCCCACATAAACAAGGAATATCGCCCGCCTCCGGCCTTCTCTGTCTCTCACTGCCGCTGAAACCCTCATACACGCATTCATCACATCCCGGATTGACTACTGCAACAGTATACTCTATGGCACCACCTCCAAAGTCCTCAATAAACTACAACACGTGCAAAACTCCGCTGCCCGCCTGCTCACCAGTACACGCTCCAGAGACCACATCACACCCGTCCTCCACGACCTACACTGGCTTCCCATCAAACAAAGAATTCACTACAAAATCCTGCTCACCACCTACAAAGCTCTCAATAACCTGGCTCCCCCCTATCTTTCCGATCTTCTTGAACCATATGTCCCCCCCGTTCCCTCAGGTCCAGTGAAGCCAACCTCAAGGCCAAGTACCGCACCTGGGGTGACAGGGCCTTCTACGTTTCGGCCCCCAAACTCTGGAATGAACTCCCCAACCACCTCAGAGCTGCTCCCTCTCTCCTCTCTTTCAAAACCTCAGCTTTCCCCAGCTTTTTTTTTTCCCCAGCTGTCAAGTTGCGTTTAGCAGCAGGTCTGCCAGCAGCAGCGGTGGTTGTTGAGGAGGAGGAGGGGGAGGATGCCGCTGGCATTGCGAGTGGTGATGAATCTGATGCAGCGGCTGCTGCGCCCGCTCCTAAGCGCGCCCGTCCTGCATTTGATGCATGGGAGAATGTGTTCGCAGAGGAAGAGGAAGATGATGAGGTGGACTGCTACATCAGACAGAGGCCAACTATGAGCGACGAGAAGGATGTGCTGGGCTGGTGGAACTCAAACAGCAAAACCTATCCAAAACTCTCTCAGTTGGCAAGACAAATTCTATGTGTGCCAGCCAGCAGCAGCAGCAGCGAGAGAGTGTTCAGTGCAGCAGGCCGCACTATCGAGGAGAGGCGAACACGACTTGCTCCTGAAACGGTCGACGCACTTCTCTTTCTCCATGCGCAATAGGCCTTAGGCCATTAGGAGGATAAAGATCGATTTGCTGTGTTGCGCTTTGTGTGTTTTTTATATATTTCTTTTATTTAAAATGTTAAAGTTTGAAGTGCTCTTTGTATTTATATTGTAGGTGTTCAAATTGGCTATTTTTTATTTTATTGTGTGCAAGAAACTCGGTTTCTGCCTATAGCCCTTTTATTTATCACTGACACTGTTTCACTTTATCGCTGCTGTTTTAACTGTTATTTCTTTTCTTATTCCGTTTACTTTAGTTATTGCACTACGAGTTTATAGTTAGTATTTTTTATTTTATTTTTTTGCTGCTGTTTTTTAAGCAAACAGAAACTCGGTTTCTGCGATTTTCTTTTCTTCCGTTTATATGTGCGTGTGCAATGATTATTAATGTTGGTTTGTTAAGTGCACGACTGTGCTGCGGCTGCTGCCTCCTGCCTGTTATTATTTTTAATAAAGTGTTTGATTGTGGAGTTAAAGTATCGTTTGCTGTGTGATATTTTATAAATATGGTAGCCAAATAGTAATGGTCAATCAATGATAATGATAGAAAAAACAAAGATTCAAACTCAAAGGCTTTAAAGTTTATTTTGCAAAATGATGATGATTGAATTAAGTGCCTGCCCTGCACTGTGTCGACAACAACAGAACAGAGTTCCTGCCTGGCCAGATTCATGACATGAGGAGGTGAGAGAGGTGTTAGTTCATGTGTTTACTGTTTAGGAATAGACAAAGGAAACAAAGCAAGAAAGCATTAACAACATTTGCATAACCGTCCGCGCTCCGCCTCATCGCATTTAAGATGCAGGCAGTGGCACGCAGCCCCACGGCTCAAGCCTCACATTCCACAGTTACACGCACAGTGACAGTACAAAACAGTAACACACTATGAAGTTAAGTCACAGTAAAAAATCAGTAGCCTACTTGTGTTGTGTATTATGGTCTATTGGTCTCTGCCTGACTGTAATGTTATCATTGGACATGATGTGAAAGAAAGTTTCCATTTCGCCGATTATAATTAGTAGGCTAATATAATTAAGTCTGTTCTTGACTCACCACTCTAGAAATGGCATTGGCGCCTATGCGCCTATGCCATCTAGTGGCGATATTATTATTTACTTATTTTTGGCTTTTTTAGGGCTTTCAGGTCTAACGTTGCGGTAATTAATAGGGCCGGGCCTCGGGCCCATCCAGTTAGGGCCGGGCCATGCAGGGCTTCAAATTTTGGGCCCGATGAGAACTCTACTCCCACCATACCCTGTGTCTAGTTCCTGCCTAGTGCCCCTGTGTGTCACCTTTATAAGTGGTCACCTTCTATGTGCTGTGTTTCTCAAGCCTGCCACCAGGTGGTCAAAAATAATACTGGTAATAATAATACAAATAATGCCTCTCTTCTAATGGCTCCTACACATCCTATATAAGGCAAAAAAAAGTCAAAATTTCATCATTCTTTAAGTAGCATGTGACATATGAAACTAGGGGGTTTTCATGATTCTGAATCCATTCCAAGCATTAGTTTTGCACTCCTTGGGAGGAAAACGGCCATAGCCGTCCTCACAAACGTGATGAGGTCAGCACATTTGGTGTATTTGGTGTATATGGCCTAAGGAGTGTTTTTGTGCAAAACTAATGCTTGGAATGGATTCGGAACCATGAAAACCCCCTAGTTATGTCACATGCTACTTAAAGAATGATGAAATTTGGACTTTTTTGCCTCATATAGGATGTTATGGGTATGATCACATATTATGCTAATAACTGACCCAACTAATGAGTCCAATCAAACGGCCACTGCAGGACCAATATCACCTTGATTTTGATTGCATATAGCAGTGTTGTTTTTGGCAGCACATTTTGATTTTAGTTTCAGTCATAGGGCTGGATTTTGAAGGTGCGTTTTACCATGTGGTAATACATAAATTGGCCTCGCTCTGCGCACAATCGTATTATGAAAGCCTTATCGTCCCGTGTTGAACGCACACATATATGGAATACGACGTTGCTGAATATTTTAGCATTGTGGGAGTGTCCATATGTTAATTATTTTCGCTTTGCGCAATTTGCTATTAAGCCCCTTGACCTGCGCATAACGATTAGACGTGGGTCTAGGCACCTCATAAACGCAAAAAGAATTTAAAGCACTGTTTGATTTTACACTTGAGCGGCTCTGGGACGCTGCTGGAGTGTTGCCAAGTCTGTTTATTATAAGCGGCTTCTTTTTCTGTAAAGTTGCTTGTAAATATTGGTAGTTGTGGTTGCTTTTCTTGTTTCTAAAGGTTTCTCCTAATGTTGTTTAAACCAGTGATCCTCACACAGCACATTCAAGGATCCCCAGATGAATGCATTTGCCCAACTAAGGACGGCTAATACAAAAATGTAATTAAAATTTTACTTTTGAAAATAGCAGATCTACCAGCTCACAATGAATCACATTCATTCATTAAAACTATGAACTCTGACTGCAGGCGGATATATAATGATCATTATAACAATGTGCAAGAACATATTTAAAAAGATGGAAGGACTTTATATTTGTGGACAATCAAAATATGTTTTTTATTTTAATGTGGTGTCATTAAAATTAATCTGGATATAGCAGACTCACTATCTAGAAAATAAAAACATGGCACTTCATTTAAAATAGGTTACAGACCCCTGTTATATGCGCTTATTTTGGGATTATTTTTATAGACCTATTTACTTGTTTCTATGAGACATGGCAACAGCGCAGCAAAAGACGCATCCATTCTTTTTGAAAGGTTGAGATTAGAAACGACCATAATTATTTCATTTCTCAACCTTAAAAATAAATAAAAACATCTCCATAATCCTTGAGAGGTTTGCTTTCATACGCTGTATCACACTCGATCCAAGTCTTCTTCAATAAAATGCTACGAGCGAAGACCATACCATCACGGGACCATACCGCATCACGGGCATACGCACCAGGCATTCAACTCATTACTCATTTCAAATATAATATAATTATGATTTAAATTAAAATATAATTTTACTGGTGTTTCTCAATAGAAACAACTTATTTTGAGGCATGAAGGTGACAGCATGCAGTGCAATAGGAATAATTAACCCAAATGTGACAAAGTCATATGTCATGTCTTCTATGGTGCCAGCCTGAAGAAATGTAATATAACGATCCCCAAAGTGCGCATTCCGTATGTGACATCAGCTGACTGGTAAAGAAAATAGTACATTGGGTAACTCTCAAACACGCCTTAAACACTCCCATGACTACCCAGCTAACATTTCCCCGCTAGCTACCGCCTCCCGCTGTCGCCTTCACAGCGCAGCACGCCCGGGCTGACTTGGACTTCCCCCCGCTGTCCTCGCGTCAAACGATCGATCTCAGTTACTTTTTAATGCCTCGTGAATTTACAGCGATTTACAGCCCCTCCTCACGCTGACGTAAGGCTTGCCTCCCCCGCCCGCCTCTCTCTCTCTCAGACGAGGATGTGCATTATTATGTATAAATATTTTTTTTTAAACTATTATTGAATATAATTAAGTGGATTCTTCTTCTACTTCTTATTCTTGTGGCTATATTTATTATTATTATTATTATTATTGTTGTACCTTTAGTTCAGGCTAGCCTGGGGCCGAGGCTTTACCCGGCATGCATTTCAGTGTTGTTGTTTTTGTTGACTGGTGAATGAATCGACGGCAGACGGCAGACGGCAGAAGACAAGACTGACCAACAAATGCTTATATTAGTTATTACACAGTTTTTCTCCGGAGAAATTCAGTTGAAAGGTCAGTGTATTTTTATATCTGATATATACTGTGTGTAGTGTAATTGCACGTGTTAGAATCGTTTCGTTTCCTAACGCTAGCAGAGGGAATAGATTACCGGTGTATCCGATCCGGTAGCTATAGCTAGCTAGCTAGCTAATCTATTGTCTGGACGGGGGTTAGCAAACGTATAATTCATGCTATTTTAACAGGCTTAAAAACAGCTCCATTGGAAAGAAAGCGAAAGCTACTGCAGCTTAAGCGTTATGGACGGTGTTTTATATTATTTCATTTTACAGACAAACAAGATGACGTTCCAAGACCCAGACTGTGGAGCCTGGGGAAACAAAGCATCCCCATCAGAAGTAAAATGGTTTAGTAGCGAACAATAATAATGTATCATGATGTTCTTTTCTAACGTCTTCTTATGTTGATAAAAGTCCACAATTATTCGAATTGGATAAGATTTGATACGTTGCTTGTGTATAGGCTACATAAACAGCATTTTTGCTGTAAATCACATTTTTTGTCATTCTTTGTTCAAGAACTTGCACCATGAAACGCATTTTCTAAAGTAAGTATAGGCCTACTGTGATGACTGTGGACTTAAATATCAATGCTAATTTTAATCTTTATTAAACTGCCCTGTCTCTGCTCTGTCTGAACAGTTATTTGGTGGGAACCACTGAATTAAGTAATTACTTTTTGAAACAACTGAACGTTTTTTACTGAAAACAAATTTCAATTTTGTATCTTTGTCTTTGTCTAAACTTCTCAGGACTGGAACCCTGCGTTCTCTACCACCCTGACCTGGTTTCTACTCCAGTTACATCATGGCAACAACAACAACAGCAGCTACATAACAAGGTTAAGCCATATATTTTGTGTAACGTCTGTATATATTGGCCTTTGGATCCTGCTGAAAATAGCCGATCTACAAGCTCTCTTGCCTCAAGTTTGAAATGTGTACCATTGTTAATTTGTTACCATCATGACATTTTAAATGACTGAGGTGTAGAAGGGAGATGAGCTTGTAGATCTGCTATTTTTCAACAGCTAACAGCTTTTAAAATAATGTTTAAAACCTATGAGGCGACACAGATGCGTCCTCAGGTCTAAATAGGTTAAGGCAGTGGTTCTCACAGCCATCAAAACGTTATCCCACATTTCACAGCAGTGATGGTAGGTAGGCCTATTTCAGAATGCCTGAATTTACACTTGGTTGCATGGTGAAAATAGTCGATCTACAAGCTCACGTGTTGTGAGCCCTATACAAATGCAATCCATATCAATTTTGTATTTGATTTTGTTCAAATTACAGATGAGGAGGTCACGTGGAGATGATGGTGATGGATAAATAAAATGGATAATAATAATGGTAAGAACATTTTCACATTTTGTCACATGTCACATTTTAGCACAGGAATAGAAATTAGAAAATGGCTGGGTTTTACCCACAGGGCAACTGTTAAGTCATGGATCACAAGCCAGAGAAATGATTAAGGTGAAAATAATTTATTTAATTAATTCTGTGATTTCAGACGAGCTTTCGCTGGAGGAAGACCTATCGACTTCAAATGCAACCTCTGCTCTACCACCAGTCGGGTTTCCCTGACCCTCTACTATATGCAACATCCAGACCTCAAGGAACGCACCCAGCTTTCCGTGCTCGGACATACAGACACGGGGACATACACACATTGCTACGCTCAGAAACTCCTGACTCCACTCAGAAGAGAATTGGTGTTTTAAAGACTTAAGCACTTAAACTTGAGAACTGATATGTCTTCTAAATCCTCACAGATTTTAGTTAAAACGTTTGCAGCAAAAGAATATATATTTACAGATTTGTGCCACATTTTCACGATGTTTCAAAATTAGCAAACTCGTTTTCAACAGCTTACAGCTTTTTAAATAATGGTTAAAGTGGCTAAAACCACTGGATCTTGGACTTAAGTGACAGGGACCTGGGGTCTGAGAGCCGGAGACGTTGGACAGGGTGCATTTTGGAACTTCTGCTGGCGGCCACCACCAGTCAGGCTTCATAAAGGAAGGAAACGGACAGGCATGGCAGGCAGCTCATCAAACGGTGGTCCGTGGCTCAAATGCTGAATAACTTTGGCATGAAAAGGGTTCAAACCCACCGCTATAGGGTTTTCCAAATGGACTCTTGAATGTATGCTGCACTATTTCTTGCTCAAAAGGTGAATCTCGATTGTGTGTTCTGTTTATTGCTGTGTAACTGTTTTTGCAACATTACTGGGCCTACATAACTAACTCCACACAGAATAGACTTGGTGTTTTATAGAAATTAAACTTGAGAACTGATTCCACAAAATGTCTTCTAAATCCTTGCAGTTTTTAGTTAAAACGTTCACTGTGTTTGGGCCACATTTTCACGATTTTTCAAAAATAGCAAATCTACAAGCTCGTGAGCCAACAATGATGGTTAAAGTGTTTGAATGGTATGACTGTTTTCTTGTATTCTAAACTTGGTTGTTTACATATTTTTTCTATGTGCCTAAATTATTTCATTGTAACCTTTTTTTTCCTAATAAAGAAACAAAATTAAGTATACATTTGCTGCTTTATTATGTTTCTATAAATATGTGGGAGGGAGGTGAGCATGGGGGAGGAGGGGTGCGGGGTCGCAATATATATGGGGGCGGGGGGGGGGTGGTGTCATAAGACAGCTCCACGCTGTCCTGCTGCTGCCTTCGGTAGCTGACGTTCGAGTCGCGGCAGAGAAGCGGGGCGCCGGCTACACGCGCGTCGGCGCGCACGGCACACGCTGATCAAGAACGACGCGGCCACATCGTGCGACGCGCCCGGCGGAGGACACGATCGGCGGCGCGCGGCGACCGCCTCCCGCAGGCGGCGCGCCATGACTTGCTAGCTGGGTAATTCAAGGCCGTTTTGCGCACTCCACGGGGTGTCGAAAGCGCTTCTTAACATGCTTAAAATTGCAATCTGACATACCTCACGCCCCCAGCTCATATTACTGTAATATTATATGTAATATTATATGACTTGCATAATCGAGCCCATAGTCTCTTGAATAGTTTTCATTTAGTTTCAGTCACATTTTAGTCACCTGTGTTAAGTCTAGTTTCAGTCGACTAAATATCATGTGAATTTAGTCGACTAAATCTACAGTTGATGTGTTTTGTCTTGACGCCTTCGTAATGGCTGATTTTACTCTCACTGTTTTCAGCATGCAACCAAGTGTATACAATGACTCATGCTGGATCTCTTGTCCACTAGTCCCTAACACTTTAGTCTAGTATTTATTTGTTGACGAAATTGTCAGTATATTTAGTCTTAGTTTTAGTCATCATAGCTTAGTTATGCTTTAGTTTCCATTTAGTTTTCGTCAGTGTAAAAAGAGTCGACGAACATTTTTCGTCATTCGTTTTAGTCGACGAAAACACCACTGTTGCATATAGGGCCTAAATGGCTAAATGGAAACCAGACCGCAAGGACTTGATGAACTATTCACAATTATGAAATTATGCCCGATTTCTGATCTGATTTCTGGACCAACGCCCGTTAATAAAGTATTAATTTATTACTAAAAGTAGTAATCATTAAATAGCCTATACTCATTTCCCAGTGTCTGTTTGACACAAATTAAATGTTGAAAAATGCAAGGTTTGTTTCTACTTTGATTTGACATCGTATTAGATTTTTCCATTTTAAATTTTGTTTGCCGATTAAATAATTGGGATTAGTTTGAGACCGTTCCGATATGGCATTTTTACGGCCGATACGGCAGATTCCCATTATGCCACCGATGATATCGTGCGTCACCACGACCAATCAATCCGAGTCAACCAAAACCTGTCACTTGCTTGCAAACGCCACGATGTGCTCTTTCAGCGTAGGAAGCACGTCGGTGGCCAGCATAGCGAAGGTGCGCAGGAGGACCAGGGGCGCGGCGTCGGTGGAGTAAAGACGTTTCACGAGGTCGACGGCGGCCATCATGGGGAGGTTGTGCCGCCGTCGTTCCGCTTGGTACTCCAGCAGGTGGCGCGCGGCTCCCAGGTCCTTCCCGTCGGAGGCCGCTCGGCTCAGGACCCGCGCGAGGCAAGCCACGTCCCCGAAGCCCAGGTTGGCTCCCTGGCCGGCCAGCGGGTGCAGGCGGTGCGCCGCGTCCCCGACCAGCACCACCCGGCGCCTCGTGTAGTCCGCGGCGTGGCCCAGTCCCAGGGGGAACGCCGCGCGGCTCTTCGGGCCGACGCCGGACACGCGCGGGGGAAGCTGGCGGCGCGCCGCGCCGGCGGAAGAAGACGGCGTCAGAACCGACAGCGCGCTGCGGAACAGGGAGCCGGACCGGTTCCCGTCGCTCCGGAAGGCGGAGTTGACGGCGTCCGCGAAGCTCCCCGGGTCCAGCTGCAGCAGTTCCCGCGCGCGGCGGAGGCCGGTGGACCACACCAGAGAGCTGCGCGTGTCCGACAGCGGCAGCATGGCCACGGGCCCCGCGGGGAGGAACCTCTGCCACGCGACCGCGTTCTCCGCCGCCGCGGGCTCCGACAGGTGCAGCACGGCCACCACGGCCGACTGCTCGTAGCTCCACCCCGCCGTGCGGATCCCCGACGCTCGCCTCGCCGCCGAGTTGGCTCCGTCGGCGCCGATCAGGAGCTTGGCTCGGAGCGTCTCTCCGCCGCCCAGCGTCAACCGGACCCAGGGCGCGGAGTCGGCGGCGGCCGCGGAATTCGGCCAAGCGTAACCCGCCACCTCGGAGCCGTACTTGACCTCCACGTTGTCGGGGAGACCGTCCAGCCGTTTGGAGAGGGCGGCCGCCACGACGTCGTTCTCCACGACGTAGGCCATGTCGCCGCCGCCGCCCCGCGGGTCGTCCTCGCGATGGAACGTGATCAGGGCGTCGGAGCAGGCGTCCCAGACCTGCATCGTCCGATAGGGCTTGCACCTCGCGGCCGTGATGTGGTCCCACGCTCCCACGCCACGAAGGAGGGCGGCGGAGCCGCGGCTGATGGAACTGACTCTGGCGCTGTAGTGTTCGGGGACGCCGTCCATCGCTTTCTTGCCGCCCGCTTCGAGCAGCAGAATCCTCTTCCCCTGCAGATTGGGATCCGCGCCTAAACAACAAGCCATGGCCGAGCCCACCATCCCTCCTCCGGATATGACGACGTCATAGACGTCATCGCCCTGGTCGTTCTGTGTGCTCGCTGGTCCTCGACTAATGGTCGTTGTTACAGTAGACGGGTGCTTCTTCGTGATGTAACACCGGCTAAATCCTTTCAAAGCCAGCGACGCTTTTGCGAGACCACGCATCACAGTCTACTGTGCGCTCACTGCACAACTCACCGACTCTTCTCCGTTCACTGAAACTCCGTTCACTGAAACGTTCTCCGTGAATAAATGAATAGAATCACACCCGTGTGAAGTGAGCGCCGGATCTCTTATCATCGTACATCATCTCGTTCTGGCCAATCACAATTTGCGTCCTCACTTGTCCGTCTTCACTTTGCTGCCCTCACTTTTATCATCAATATGTACTTGGCTCAGCCAATAAAATCATCGCTAGGATGAGGCCCTCAAACAAAGGAGGCCCTCAAAAAGCTATGCATTATGCACAATGAGCTATAGAAACAATCAATGCATTGATGTTAATATAACATACCGGTAACAAGTTTAATGTTATAGAGAGGAGTGACTTCATACCAAATTAGGTTGGAGACTGGAGATGACATCATTGTTACGCCCACAAATCAACCATTCATTAGCATGGTTATACATTGTATATATATATATATATATATATATATATATATTAGAGCTGGGACTCGATTAAAAAAATTAATCTAATTAATCAGAGGCTTTGTAGTTAATTCATCTAGATTAATCGCATATCATTATTTCACCCAAGAACTGTGAGAGCCATTTTTTCAAATGGATTTTGGTATACTAGTGAATCAATGAATAGTGAATACATAAGTTTATGCAATAAAACATTGTTTTTGTAGTAATAGGGGTAATAGTTCTTAATTGAATAATTGCACACAACTGTGCTGTAATCCACGCTACCATCGGATAGCCTTTTAAATCCTATTTCCAATCCACGGGGACAAGCAAAGTGATCTCAGCGGCTTCCCAGTGTCTGGTGGTGTTATTGTCTGAAGAGGACACGGACACTTGGTGCGCAGGTCCGTCTGAAAACTGTCCAGTGACAACGTTCCGCGGTGAAAAAAATAGTGCGATTAAAATGCGTTAATTTTTTTAATGCATTAATTTTTCTGTAGTTAATTAATCGCAATTAATCGCAATTTGTCCCGGCCCTAATATATATATATATATATATATATATATATATATATATACATGATCCTCATTGACAGTTGAATCTCCACTTGCTCAAATCATCCAAAGTCATACTTTCACTGTGGTAGAACATTAAAATGTTTACGTACAATTGAATATACTACATGCCACTTTAGAGAACCCCACGCAGTGACAGACTTGGGTGTTTCAGAGAACATACATTTAATATATTATCATCTCTTAAACTGTACTGTATATCCTCCGTTCAGCACTGGTTTGCTTTTATTTTGGATGTGTAGGTGATTGTTTTTGAAAATCCAACGTACAATACAACTGCTAATCAAGGTCTAAATATAGGCTGTCTAATCGTTGAAACGTCGTTTTTTTTCAATGTCTAATCTAAGCCTAGACTGCTAAAATACTTTCATTTATAACCCATTTTTAGATGGCCATCTATAGACTAAAAAATGCTCAGTGGGAAGCTCAACTGAACAAAATAGGCCTATACATTATATAAATAGTGTGCCTTTAACCTAGTAGCCTTTAACCCATTCTGACCTGAGATCAGATTCATACGAGGTTTCCACTGGACACACACTGGTCTGATTATAACCCATTCTGACCTGAGATCAGATTCTAAAAATGTCAGTCGTTATTCGATTTTTCAAAAAATAGCAGACCTACAAGCTCGTAACGCGCCACTCGGTGGTGCACTATGAGCTTGTAGATCTGCTATTTTTCAATAGCTAAAGCATAACACGATGCTAACACCAAAATGGGTTCCCGTTCAGAATGGGTTAAGCATTATAGGCTTACTCAATCGGCTGTCAACCTAACGTGTTTCAACATTTGTAACAAACCGCCTGAAAGTTGGTTGAATTAGGTTAATATATAATTCCAATATATGCATTGAAGCCGCCATCTCCCAAGTTCACATTCAAGAAACTGCTTGTTTTATACAATGCATCAAGTCCAGATAGATGCATGAAACCATCACCTGCCTCAACTGAACTATTTCTTCTTCTTCCAGAACTCTCTGTAATCGTCGATCTTAAAGTCGTCTTCGTAGTGGACTTCGTCCTGTCCCACTGTCTTCTTTACTTCTCTCTTCTTGTGACGAGCTCTACGCTCCTCCTCCGACAGAGTGGACGGGTCTGCCGGCATCGTGAGTATCCGCCTTGGTTCTTTGTATCGTATGTTTATAGTGGACCCGTCGGTTCTGACCAAAAGGACCGGATACTGCCTCTCGTATCTCTGCCTGCCGTAGCGCACTATGGACGTCTTGTTGGAACTGTGCCGGGGAACGTGCGTGTGGAAGAGAGCGGCGCCACAGACCCCCACAGAATCACAGGGTTTGAATAGGGAGTAGGGCTGCACAATATATCGTTATCGTATCGATATCGAGGTATGAACATGCACAATATCAGTATCGCAAAAAGGCAACGGTATCGCGATATAGATATATCGTCGACATATCGATATATCGTCTATATCGACAATATATCGTCCACTTCTAAAGCCAGCCCTCTATTTTAGCCTGTGCCCCTTGGAAAATAAACGATCACTCGTTTGTCCCTCTGTCCTGTTGTAGCCTGGCTCTAGCCCTGCATCGCTAGCCACGCCCATTAAGAAAATATGTTCTGGCGATTCAGGTCTGGAGTCTCCCGACGACGGTGTCAGCTAGGGCTGCACGATATATCGTCATCGTATCGATATCGAGATATCTGCCATATATATCGTGATATGAATTTTTGTTCATATCGTGCAGCCCTAATAGGGAGGACACGGGCTGAGACGCATGCGGGGGGAGAGAGAGTGGTGGCGGTGATGATGACAAGGATCCAGTATGCCTCCTCGTGATCATATGATGGACACGCCGTGAGAACGGAGATCGAGGCATCCAGATCTTCATTAAGGACATGTTTCAGAATAAATAAAAACTTCTATATTATGTAACAAAAAAAAAACTGAAATAAAAGGTCCATATGGTGGAGTTCCCGCCTATGACATTACTACTGATGTCACAGTCTATGACGTCAGTATTATGTCAGTTGACTCCATATACCATGTACTTCCAATACTAGAAGGACTCTAGGGCTGTATTTTGCGTGTCTTAAGTACCAGTGGTCTTATTACCTAACTTGAGTAAACTAAAGACATGGAGGCATGATCAATGCCATTTGGCTATTCTGAGTGGCCAAAGAACATTGATCACGCCTCCAGGTCTTTAGTTTACTCAAGTTAGGTAATAAGACCACTGGTACTTAAGACACGCAAAATACAGCCCCTAGGTATCTGCGTTAGAATGTTGCTAATGATGTCATCAATAGTCTGACATATAATTAGTACTGGTGTCATAGACTGGCCTGGACTCCATATTGGGGCATGTCTGACACAGAACACTTTAAAATGTTTACATTTGTATTGCATGCGTGTGTGTGTGTGTGTGTGTGTGTGTGTGTGTGTGTCCAGTTTATCTCTTGAACCGCCTGACCGATTGACAGAAGCCATGGGGCACAGGTCAAAAAACCAATGGCCCCTAACATTAATATACATTGTATTTTCGTGACACCCAATTTAGGCAAAAAAACGAAGTAAATACATTCGTAAAAATACCAATATGACGAAAATGACACATTGAAGAAATTTGATTTTTCTTTTAGGTTGTTAAAGGCAACACATAATTGTAAATATGCATGCTTGTATCTTGGCTATTGAGAGAATCGCTTTGTCAACCCCCTTTTTTCATTGCATTACCTGATGATGACTTAATTACTCCTTATATTATATTTAACAGCTCTGAGACACAGTTGCTTGAACTTCATAAATATCTAAATTTGCTAAACCCCAACATTAAACTTACAATTGAATACTCTCAAATGAGTATAAACTTCCTTGACCTTACGATACCTAAGGATCGAATGGAAAGGCCCCACACCACACAATCCCCAAACATCCTATATTTAGGAAGAAAATGTCTGGCAACAGACTGCTCACTCAGACTCTTGTCACCCTTCCTAATCAGCACCTAAGACGCATTTGTGATGACAGTGTGTTTGAGGCACAAGCTACTGATATGGCTAACCGATTTGCCAGAGTCATTGTTCCGAGTTCCGACCTCCCATTGTTCTGGAATTACTAACCATATCTCTAACCCTAACCCTAAACATAACCACAAACACGGGAGCAGTGCATGTCGGGAGCAGCCATGTTCACCAACCAGCAGCGCATGTTCACCAACCTTTCTGCATGTTCGGACTATAACGGGACTTCGGATCTCTGGGCAGTCCCCTTTACCAGCAGAGGCTATAACTCTGAGGTGATTTCGCGGGCATGCAACAAGGCACATAAAAAGTGTGTTAAAAAGAAACGCCCAGACCCCTCTCTGTCTCAATCCAGACCTTACTTTGTTATACACAATTTAGCACTTCCTCAAAACATATTCAGGGACAACTGGGGTTGTGAAAAGGGTGACATTTCTTCTTACGCCTTGGATGGCAATTGGATGATTTGAGGCATTTTGTTCAAAAAATGTGTTTTGCAAAAATCCACCTGTTGGTGGCGCTATAACAGGCCAATGTGAAAATGGTGAGATATATTCCTCAGCATATTAGGAAAGTCTGTGAAAGATTTCATGTAAATTGCACGCTCCGTTCATATTTGTGTTTTTCAAAATGCGGCCTCCTGGTGGCGCTATAACAGGCCGTTCATCGTTGGCATCCAGGGAGTGTGTGTGCAAAATGTGGCATCGACCGGCCCCCTGACTGCCGTTGTCGTACCGACACGGCCACCCAGTATATAGAGAGAAATAAGAGTATAAATGCTTGTGTATCTTCCTGTTGGCCGAGCGTAAGGGGCCCTATGTACCATACTCACCCGGTACCAAACCAAGTACTTTTACTCTGATTACTCACCACCCCGTATCCAAGTACTTCTACTCTAAAGTACTCTTCTGTGCCCTGTGGATAGAGAAAGCTACGTACCACCTTACCTACCTCCGGGGGAGCCTCCTGGCCTCCTCTGGAACCTGGAAAAGAAGAAGAGAAAGAGTTATAGAAATGTCTAGTTGGTAGATTGCCTAGACCGGAGTCTCAGGCCCCAACCCTGTATTACCTTGTGCTCTGACCGTATGCTAACGACCCCTCTCATCCTCTGCAGTGACGACTCCCGCCCCGGACCCGGGACCTCATGCAAAGAATAGTATCTGTTTAAGTTCTGCTGTGAAATTGACTTTGTTTGAACCTGTTTGTGAAATAAAGCAAGGGGCGCCCTCGTGTGTCTAACCCCTGATCCTGCACTCCGAGTCCTATTTCCCACCCGACCTCCCACACTAGTAATACAGAAAGGGGAATTATCTTTTGGTTTTGTGCGTGTAGTGGGTTTCAAACAATCCTGCTGTGTGACAGACTCAAAACGTTTAGCTGCTGTGTCAATCCATTCTGGTTTGTACCCCCTTGTAAGAAATCTATTTGTTAAATCAACTGCTTGCCTGTGATAACTCTGATCTGAACTACAGACTCTCCTGGCCCTATGGAACTGGCTTATAGGCAGACTCCTAATAAGGTGACCAGGGTGAAAGCTATCCCCATTAAGTAAAGTATTCCTATCTGTATTCTGTGGGTTTGTGGAAGGGAAGTCCCTTCTTTTATCACCAAAATATCCAAAAAACTGATCTGAGAGTCACTAGACTCCAGAGTAAAGTTAAGGTGTTCGATACATGAATTCAAATAATCATGAAAAAGACCCAAGTTCGCAGCTGTATTATTCCAAATAAGGAATATGTCATCTATGTAGCGTTGATAGGAGAGAATAGAAGAATAAAAAGGATTAGCCTCAGAGTTCAGAATAAAGGAGAGCTCAAAAAGGCCCATATAAAGGTTAGCCCTTAGTTTGAAGGTAAAAGTCATCTCTAAATTAAAAATAGTTTGTAGTGAGCACAAGGTTCGGTAAGTTCACAAATACAAGCAGTACTGGGTTTCTCTGTACTGGGTTCTAAAAAGTTGGCCTTAGAGCCACTATTGTTCAATATATTTATATATATCCTATATACATGTGTCCTTAGCTTGACACACCCTACATGCTGATTGCAGCCTCATCCTTTTAGATGTGGTGGGACAGTGGCGGTGCGTCCATAGGGGGCGCTGGTGCGCCGCACCACCATGCACAACCCCTTAATAAAACGTGAATAAGAATGACTGAGAAACGAAATCTACAGCCTGTAATATATTTAAAATTAGCAATCAGAAACGTAAATATTATATTATATAAGTAGCCACTAACTAAAGGCAGTGATTAAAAGTTGTTTTATGCTGACACGTTAGTATTATGCCTCCATGAAATGTCAAATGTTATTTACGTTGTATAACGTTTCTGATTGGTTAGTGTGTGTCACGTGTTGGTGCGCGTCCATATGTAGCCCTTGGTTCTCAGCACTGAAGAGTAATGCATTGCGGTACACTTGTCTTCAATACAAACTATAGGAAGCCACTGGGTCGCGAAATATGTGCGATCCATGACGTTATTCACACCACAAAACACTTGGGGGCAGCATACACATTACAGCACAGTTTGACATAGGGTTTACAGCCACAACAACATACGCTAGAAAAACGAGGGATGAGACAGATGAATGGAGCCAGGTAAAGTCAATATAATAATAGTTTAATTCACTTGCATAATGGAAAAATAAGAGGAAAAATAAAACTCTGTGAAATCACTGCGGAAAACACCATTTGAGAGAAGGACACTGCAAGAAAAAATAAGAATTAAAGAGCTGGGTCCAGACAAACCTGATGTAATCATCACAAATGTATGTACAAAAAGTAAAAATTAAGCCATAAGGTGGCAGAGTCATGGCTTTGAGGGTTCTTTTATAAGGACGTTTTGTTTATTTTTTTGTTAATGTTAAAGCCACTGTAGCAAGGTCATGTGGCTTTGAGCCATTGCACTTTTTTATGGCACTGGTCCTTCTGTCTCAGGTTTGTTTCTTTAACCCTATATGAACCTTTTGTTACATTTTGATGTATTTAATAAACCTTAGACAGGCTCCCTTAGTAGATATATTTAATAAACTTTAGACAGGCTCCCTCAGTAGATATTTAATCTATGATACCTAGTGCATGTTTTCTTGATTTTGTTATAGCGCCCTCCCTAGGACAAATGTCACCGGCCGCCACTGGGTGGGAGTATGGAGTCAGAACAGTGTTACGACCCTGGGTCTATATGAGTAATATGAGGTTGGAATATGTATAGAGTTAACCTTCTTTTCCCTGGTGTGGTGGCTTGATGAGAGAGTGATGTGTGACAGGTGTGTCATCTGTGGAAGTGGCCAGAGAGTGAGAGAGTTAAGTGGATGCTTGGGAAAGTAGGTGGTGTCTCGGAGCCTGGAGGCAGTGATTGGTCTTCGGCGGGTGGAGGAGGAGGATAACAGGCCAACTCTGTTCAGTGCCAGGCGGTCCTCTCTTCACTCCCATGTGGACTCCCAGCAAACACACCACTCCCTCTGTGCTCCCTGAATTCATTCTCTTAGTGCCAATCTCTTGTGTATTTATGATGGCATAACAATCCCCAAATGTCATGATCTGAACAGTCGGGTTTGGTAAGGGTGGGGGGGGAGTTATTTGCTTTGGGGCCCCGTTTGTTGTCTGTTTTGTTAAAGCAGGAGTTAGAGTATTATTGTACTTTCTTTTGATGGTTCCGGACAGTTTAGGTAGGGTTAGTATATTTAGTGTGATTTCTTTGGTGTTGTTAATGCTCAGACTTCCTTCCCCCCTTACAGACGAAATAAAACCCATGGAAAGACTGTCTCCCTGTTTGCTGGCGGTTCATGTGAGAGTTTTTAAGAGGGATCCATCGCATTCATGTTGCAGCCCAGTTCCCCTAGGCTGGTGCTGTAACAGGAATTGGGGGCTCGTCTACTGCCATCTTGTGGTTCGAGTCGACATTGCAGGTAATGTATAGGCCGCGCGTGTGTTGGTGTTTGTTTCTCATCGCTTGGGTGCCAGCTTTGTTGTTTTCCATGATGGAGAATAGGGCAAGTGAATTTGTGGAACATCCCTCATGGCAAAAGTTAGAACAACTGCGAAAATGTGACCTGGTTGATGTGGCAAAGCATTATGGTGTGCCCGTATCTATAAGTGGAAAGAAAGCTGAGATGAAACAGCTTCTCATAACCAAGCTGGGGGAGAAGGGGGTGCTGCCCGTAGTGGGTGGGGGTATGGATAGTGGGGAGAATGAGGAGCAACAGCCTCCTACGCCAATAAAAGACCCGGTCGTGCCGTTACCGGTAGGCATGTCAGCGGCGGACCTTACACTTGTGCTTCGTATTAAAGAGATGGAGGTTCAGAGCAAGCAGTTGGAGAAAGATACGCTATATCTGAAAGTGCGTGCGTTGGAACTTGAGTCAGGAACCACATCCACCCTTGCCCAGGGAGCGATCTCCTCCCCCCAACGTAGCTTGGATATTAGCAGACACGTTGCACTGTTTCCACCGTTTCGAGAAGCAGAGGTGGACGCATATTTCAGTGCATTTGAAAGAGTTGCAAGTGCTTTGCGCTGGTCACGGGATGTATGGGCTATTTTAGTCCAAAGTAAATTTGTAGGAAAAGCCCAGGAAGTGTGTAACAGCCTGTCGTTGGACCAGGGTTTAGACTATGAAGTAGTGAAGGAAACTGTGCTTCGCGCATATCAGCTCATCCCTGAAGCATACAGGTTGAAGTTTAGGGAAAGCAGGAAAGCTGGTGCCCAGTCGCATGTGGAATTTGCACATGCAAAACGCACATTGTTTGATAAGTGGTGTAATGCCACGGAGACCAAAACGTTTGAACAATTGCGCGAGTTGATTTTGATTGAAGAATTTAAGAGATTCATGCCCGAGAATATTGTGATTCATTTAAATGAGCAGAAAAAGCCTACTTTGGCAACAACAGCAGTGGCTGCTGACGAGTTTGCTTTAACTCATAGGAATGCGTTTTCTTCCCCAGGCCCTGCAGGGTCTCGGGGCGGGCAGAATTCACCACGAAATAGGCGGCGGCAGTCGCCTAACGCACAAACTACACCGCGGACTTGCTTTTATTGTCATGACAGCACGCATTTTGTTGCGGAATGTCCAGCTTTGGGGCGACAGCGGGGCGAGCCTCGTAATGCACAACCGTCCGCTATTGGGTTAATTCACACGGGGCCGAGCAACCTCGCCAATGTCGGTTCTGTAGAAAGGACTGAAAAAATTGATGCAGACTTTGTACCATTTGTGACAGACGGTTCGGTGTCTATGATGGGAGTGGGGGCCGTGCTCGTGCCCATAAAGATTTTGCGTGACACCGGGGCAAAACATTCACTTATTCGTAGGGGGATATTGCCGTTTTTTAATGACACCTATTGTGGCTCAGATTTGCTTGTATGGGGGGTGGGAATGAGCGTGTTACGCGTGCCTCTCCACAATGTACAGTTGTCGACCACTTTGGGGTCTGGTTCCGTACGGGTGGGGGTACGTGATCGACTGCCTATGGCAGGCATTGACCTCATACTCGGAAATGATATTGCGGGAGGTAAGGTATTTTCCTCTCCCGAGGTGGTGGAAACTCCTACATGCGATATGAGTGATTCCACGTCCATTTTTCCTGTGTGTGCCCTGACGCGCGCCCAAGCGCGCAAAAATGGGGAGGCAGTACAACTGGATGATACGTTCTTGGTTAATGTGGATACCCTGAACAATGAAGTGATTGATGGGGCTGTCCTGGGCGATAATGCAGCTGGGGCCAGTGTAATTACAGTGGGTCCTGAGTTGAGTTTGGCTGTAAAAAAAGAAGAGTTAATTCAAGCTCAGCAGAATGATGTTACTTTGAAAAGTTGTTTTGATGCAGTTTCAAGGACGTATAGTCCGGGGTTGGGTGTGTATTCCTTAGAGGGTGGGGTACTAATGCGCACTTGGTCTCCTGTGTGTGGCGGCGACCGGGATGCCATTTGGCAGGTAGTGGTTCCAACTCCCTTCCGTGGGCAGGTTTTGAGCTTAGCTCATGACCACAGTCTCTCAGGCCATTTGGGCATTAGAAAAACACATGACCGGATTCTCAGATACTTCTTTTGGCCGGGTTTAAAAGGGGATGTGGCGAGGTTTTGCGGCTCGTGTCACATTTGCCAAATGGTGGGTAAGCCAAATCAAAAAATTGCACCGGCCCCCTTACACCCAATCCCCGTAATGGGTGAACCTTTTGAGCACATCTTGATAGACTGTGTTGGACCACTCCCAAAAACAAAAGCGGGTAATCAATATATGTTTACAATGATGTGTGCGGCTACCCGGTATCCAGAAGCGGTGCCTTTACGCACGATAAAGGCTAAGCATATCGTCAAGGCGCTGGTGAAATTTTTTACCACGTTTGGCATTTCAAAACGGATTCAAAGTGATCGTGGGAGTAATTTTATGTCCAACGTGTTTGCCCAGGTGATGGCCCAATTGTCTGTTCAACACAGTGTATCAAGTGCTTATCATCCAGAGAGCCAAGGCGCATTGGAGAGATTTCACCAAACGTTGAAATCTATGCTAAAAAAATATGGGGAGGAAAATGAAAAGGATTGGGATGAGGGGTTGCCATTACTGCTGTTTGCTGTACGAGAAACCACGCAAGAGTCCTTGGGATTTAGTCCCGCTGATTTTGTTTTTGGACATACCGTGCGTGGCCCATTGCGGCTGCTCAGAGAGAAGTGGCTGGCGGACGAACCGAAGGCAGAGCATAAAATCTTGGATTATGTTAAATCATTTAAGGAGAGGCTACATCGTGCGTGTGAAAGAGCCCGCCTGTCACTTTCCTCTGTGCAGTCAAAAATGAAAGCACGTTATGACAAAAAGTCGGTGGCTAGAGAGTTTCAGCCGGGGGATAGAGTCTTGGTTTTGCTACCTGTGAGGGGTTCAGGCTTACAAGCTAAGTTTTCAGGTCCATATGTTGTGAAAAGCAAAATAAGTGAACTGAATTATGTGATAATACACCCGATAGGAAAAAGAAATCGAGAGTCTGTCATATAAATATGTTGAAGGGTTATGTGTCCCGCACTAGTGATGCGCCCGTGGGGGGGCCAGTGGGCATAGTAGGCACACCGATTCCTGAGGGTGGGGGGGACGAAGAGAGTGGAAGGCGAGGGGAGGTTCCATGTGCTCGCATGAAAAACTCAGAGCTGGTAGAGAAGCTGGAGGGTTTTCTATCATATCTGTTAGAACCCGAGAGAAAAGAGGTCACAAGGCTTATTCTGAGTTTCCCTGAATTATTTGGCGACAATCCTACACAGACGGACGTTCTCTGTCATGATATCATTGTTGGTGAAAATAAACCTATAAAACAGCATGCATATAGGGTAAATCCTGTGAAACGAGCAGTTATGCAACAAGAGGTTGAGTATCTCCTGGAAAATGATTTTTCAGTACCAAGCTGTAGCGCATGGAGTTCTCCGTCGATATTAGTCCCAAAACCAGATGGGACATTTAGGTTCTGCAATGATTTTCGTAGGTTAAATGCAATAACCACCTCAGATTCTTTTCCCCTACCTCGAATTGAGGACCTTATTGATCGTGTGGGGTCTGCCAAGTTCGTAACAAAATTGGACCTGCTTAAAGGTTATTGGCAGGTGCGTTTGACTCAGCGCGCCTCAGAGATGTCCGCATTTGTGACTCCGGATCACTTCTTGCAGTATAAGGTAATGCCTTTTGGCTTGAAAAATGCGCCTGCTACATTTCAGCGGCTTATGTCTAAAGTATTGGCGGGTGTGCCAAACTGCGATGCATATTTGGATGATATTGTTCTTTATACTTCTACGTGGTCCGAACATGTAAGAACCCTGACCGAGGTTTTCTGCAGGTTGCGGGATGCGTCACTCACACTTAATTTGGCCAAGTGCGAGTTTGGTAAAGCAGTGGTGACTTATTTGGGGAAACAGGTGGGACAGGGGCAGGTGTCTCCTGTAAATGTGAAAATACAAGCTATGGTAGATTTCCCAGTACCAAAGACCCGACGTCAGTTGCGCAGATTTCTGGGTATGTGCGGATTTTATAGAGGTTTCTGCAAAAACTTTGCGGATATAGTCGTTCCATTGACAGCATTGACTAGTACTAAAAAGCCTTTTGTGTGGTCTCCCCGCTGTCAGGAATCGTTTGAGGCTGCAAAGGCACTTCTTTGTAGCACTCCAGTCCTTGCATCCCCTGATTTTGAGAGATGTTTTAAACTAGAAGTGGATGCTAGTGGTCTGGGCGCAGGGGCTGTGTTGTTGCAAGAGGATGTGGGCGGCGTTGACCACCCTGTGTGTTTTTTTTCGAAGAAATTCAATAAGCACCAAATTCATTATAGTACTATTGAGAAGAAAGCGTTGGCATTGGTTTTGGCTCTGCGACATTTTGAGGTATATGTCGGTTCTGCGTCAGTGCCAGTACGTGTGTACACGGATCATAACCCACTAGTATTTCTAGCACAAATGCGTAACCACAACCAGCGCCTGATGCGCTGGTCTTTGGAGTTGCAGGATTTCAATATCGAGATCCATCACAGAAAAGGGTTAGAAAATGTGTTGGCGGATGCACTTTCACGGTGTTATGATGTATAAATTGTAAGGGATTGGGCCTTTCTGTTGGGGCAGAAATGCTCAATCTTGAGGGGGGAGGTGTTACGACCCTGGGTCTATATGAGTAATATGAGGTTGGAATATGTATAGAGTTAACCTTCTTTTCCCTGGTGTGGTGGCTTGATGAGAGAGTGATGTGTGACAGGTGTGTCATCTGTGGAAGTGGCCAGAGAGTGAGAGAGTTAAGTGGATGCTTGGGAAAGTAGGTGGTGTCTCGGAGCCTGGAGGCAGTGATTGGTCTTCGGCGGGTGGAGGAGGAGGATAACAGGCCAACTGCCAGGCGGTCCTCTCTTCACTCCCATGTGGACTCCCAGAAAACACACCACTCCCTCTGTGCTCCCTGAATTAATTCTCTTAGTGCCAATCTCTTGTGTATTTATGATGGCATAACAATCCCCAAATGTCATGATCTGAACAGTCGGGTTTGGTAAGGGTGGGGGGGGAGTTATTTGCTTTGGGGCCCCGTTTGTTGTCTGTTTTGTTAAAGCAGGAGTTAGAGTATTATTGTACTTTATTTTGATGGTTCCGGACAGTTTAGGTAGGGTTAGTATATTTAGTGTGATTTCTTTGGTGTTGTTAATGCTCAGACTTCCTTCCCCCCTTACAGACGAAATAAAACCCATGGAAAGACTGTCTCCCTGTTTGCTGGTGGTTCATGTGAGAGTTTTTAAGAGGGATCCATCGCATTCATGTTGCAGCCCAGTTACCCTAGGCTGGTGCTGTAACAACAGTCTCTAAAGATTCACAGTAAATAACACAGATGTAACTCACAAGTTCAGATTTGCAACTCACGTGAGTGAATTTGTGTTTCACATTTGTCTTTTGTATCCACAAGTTCAGATTTGTGTTTTGTATCTGTGTTTTGTATCTGTGTTTCCCATCTGTGTTTTGTATTTGTGTTTTGTATTTGTGTTTTGTATCTGTAATTCGCATCTGTGTTTTGTATCCGTGTTTCGCATCTGTGTTTCAAACACAAATACAAAACACAGATGTGAAACACGGATACAAAACACAGATGCAGATTACAGATACAAAACGCAAATACAAAACACAAATACAAAACACAGATGCGAAACACGGATACAAAACACAAATCTGAACTTGTGGATACAAAAGACAAATGTGAACCTGTGAGTTCACTCACGTGAGTTGCAAATCTGAACTTGTGAGTTACAAATATGTGAGACCTTTGAGACTATTTTTGAGACTCTTCTGACGTTGGGCGTTAACGGACGTCATCATTGGCTGAGGGAATCTGTCAATCATTCTGATTGACAGATTCCTCGGCCAATCAGATCGGTCCGCCTTCAGCCAATCCTATGGCTCCTTACATTGTGGGGGGGGGGGCTCCTTTTGCACTGCATCGATGCTTCAGTAAAAATGAATTAATATTAATATTAATTCATATTAATATTATATTAATAATAGTATTATTCATATTAATTAATTAATAATATTAATATGATGAGCATCTTCAATATTAAATATTAAATATTATAATATTCAATATAATAATAATAATAATATAATATTCAATATTATATATACATATATATATATATATATATATATATATATAGTCTATATAACATTTGAATAGATTATTATTATAATTCACAATAGAGCAGTGATATTCAAACTATTCAAATCATTAAGGTTTTAATTTATATTTTAATCTATCATCCACTTGTGTTATCAATCTCTTAAAGGTGCTGTAAGAGAATATTTTGCTTAATATCCCCAGGCTACATATTCTGGGGGAACATTAGCATTAATTAACATAAAAAAAATGCCGATCTACAATGCAATAATGCATTGCGATGTGAGCTTGTAGATCGGCTATTTTGTGGCAAAGAAATCAGTAAAATAATAGTCTTGTAAAGAAGTGGTTCCCAATATGGGGTCCGGGGACCCCCATTGGTCATTGCAATTTCAGGGGGTCCCCAGCTAAATGATATTTTGGAACCAAATGGACCCTTGCAGGTCTGTAACACTTAGAGTGTACAAATGGAACTAACTAGACCCGTTTGGTTCCATTTGGTTCCATTTGCACACTCTCAAGAATAAAATCAACATAGATTTTACAAAATAAATTGAGGGTCCCAGAGATAGAAATGCATAATGCATGTCAAACTGGGGGGTCCTTGAAATTAAACGGGTTGAGAATCACTGCTATAATCTTCTCTTATGGGGGTCCCGACCCTGGCATATCTTTTCTAATGGGGGTCCGCGGGCTAATAAGTGTCAAGTTTAAGTATAACCTTTCAGTTTTGTTAAAGCCTTCTGTTGGTACAGGGAATAAGGTAGTTTAGTTCTGGGGTACCCTACCCTGTACATATTGCATGTGGTTAATGTAATACAAAAAACAATCACACCCGTGTGAAGTGAGGGGCACTCTTATCATCTTACAACATCGAGGAGGGAATTCGGTATAGCTATGATTAGGTGATGTAATGATGTAAAACAAACATTAAAATATCTTTATTGTTAATTGCATTTAATGTTTGTGTTAGGGAAAAGCTGGTAAAATGTCCCTTCATTGTCAATGGCGTTTTTGAGGGGTGCTAGCCCCTCCTATATACAGGTTTAATGTTTGGTTTTAGTTCAATGTTTGTTTTAAAAACCCCATTGACAATGAAAGCTAAATTTACGTCATCATGTCCCTAACACAAACATTACATGCCATTAACAATAAAGATAATGTAATGTTTGTTTTGACAGTTTGTTTCACAACACCATTACATCACCATGAGTTAGACTTTAATATATTAGCGCCCCTCACTTCACACGGGTGTGATTTTTAAATCTGTGTTATTTACTGTGAATCTTTAGAGACTGTTCTGACTCCATATGGGAGTGTCCTTGTAGACCTGCCCATATGCTGGTGCATATAATACGCCTCTTGATGTTGTACACTCATACCTGACGAAGACCCACAGTGGTCGAAACATTGTTACAAATAAAGATTTTCCTGGGAGCTACAAATCAGTGTAGGGACATCCCTTCCTTTTTCGTAAACATAAAATATACCATTTTATGCAACATCAAATTCAAAATGTACTCTAATGCTTGGACTCATTTGCACAAGTCCAAATGCAAGCGTGAAGAATGTCCTGCAGCTGGAGAGTGCGTTCCACTGGACATCCGTGTGTAAACGGCGCAAACATCTGTTGCAGAGGAACACTTGTGTGGATGTCGATCACAATGGCCTGCATATCAGTGCCCTGCATACTGTATCATACCCTACAAATCATATCAGTGTTCGATCAGCCTCCCAGACTACAGTGGACCCCAATGAGCTGAAGACGTTCCAGTCACTGGCCAGGAAGTGGTGGGACGAACGAGGATAATTTGCTGCTCTGCACGCCATGAACGACTTAAGAGTGCCTTTCATACAATCTGGGTACAATCTGTTGAACGCGAGTAGAGGGCTGCGGCCAGGGAAACCCCTCGCAGGACTCCAGATACTAGACGTGGTCTGTGGAGGTGGCCTGCTCACAGAGCCCCTGGACCGGCCGCGTCTCCACTCGTCCCGCGACACCGGACCTCCGTCAGCGGGTCCGGTACCGGGCCTGCACTCCGGAAGAGCTCACCACTGGAAGGGGAGGAGGTGGACGACGACGACGGGTTTGATGCCGTGGTGGCCTCGGAGGTGTTGGAGCATCTGGCCGACCTGGAAACATTCGCTTTGCCGCTGCAGCCGCTCGCTCAAGCCAGGCAGCTCGCTCTTCGTATCCACCATCAATAAGACCAACCATGTCCTACACGCTGGGTATAGTAGCGGCAGAGCGGCTGCTACGCATCGTTCCGACGGGGACCCACGACTGGGAGAAGTTCGTCAGCCCTGCAGAGCTGGAGCGCCTGCTCCGGTCGTACGGTCTGTGGGTGCAGTCTGTAGACGGACACGGCTGAGGCAGACCGCCCCGACCCCCAACGTCACACTGCTTCCTAGAGCCACTGAGCACTCAACTGCACGCGGGGTCACAGTAATGCAGATCACTGGCATCTTTTGAAACAGGCCTGAGAATCCAACTTTCAGCAGGCCTTTATTTCCCCACCCGTATACTGTGTTTTATTTTTCCTGTGATATAAACTTTATTCAATCAGTCAATCAAACCAGGTAAACATTTTGACCAATGGACAACAATGGACATGGACATCATTGCTGATGTCACTTTGAATCATGTTTAGACGGATAAAATGATATAAAGTCATTACAGTTGCCTTGTCCCTTGTAACGGATCGCTGGCTAGGCTACAGGATTGATGGTCCTGACCATGTATCAGAATCCAGAATCCTAGGTGGCGACCTCTACATTCAGAGAGATTTGTCACATAGCAACACAGACGTGAGCTTGTAGATCGGCCAGTTTCACTATTATTTAAAAAATTCCTAATGCACCTTTTTTCCCTTTATAGCAACAGTAGTGGGGTCAAAATATATTTAAATTTGTCATAGAAAAGTATTCAAAAATACAAATACTGAGGTAAATCACCCGTTCAAAGATTTGTAAAACATGGCAGCCTCCATCAGGCTGCTCGTCCGGACGGTACCGCGAGATTCTCGCGTCGTCGTAAACACTACAACTATAAATGAGAACGTCAGAAGGCTCGGAGGGACGACGGCGTGGTGTCGTTTGGCCCGTCGTCGTTTCGGCGGCGCGGCGGCCGACAGGAACACGACGACACACTTTGGCTTCCGGAGGGTCCCCGAAGCGGAGAAGGCACAGAGAGTGTACGAGGTGTTTGAGAGCGTGGCCCAGAAGTATGACGTAATGAACGACGTCATGAGTCTGGGCGTACACAGACTGTGGAAAGACACGCTCATACGCGCCATGAGCCCTCGGCCCGGGCAACGCCTGCTGGACGTGGCCGGAGGCACGGGTGACGTCGGCTTCCGTTTCCTGGACTATGTGAGCTCCCGGCCAGAGCGGAGGAGGAGGAGGACGGCCCTGCGCTCCACGCAGACCGACCCGTCACGGCAGCGGGACATCTCCAGGAAGTACGACTGCGCCTCAGAGGAGCGAGCCGGCGGCGGTGAGCTCGGCCAGGAACCCAGCAGGGCCGTGGTCTGTGACATCAACGAGGAGATGCTCAAAGTGGGAAAGCGGAAAGCCGCCAGCTTGGGCATCAGTGGCACTGCCTCTGGCCTGTCGTGGGTGGTGGGGGACGCAGAGGAGTTGCCCTTCGACGACGACCAGTTTGACATTTACGCCGTCGCGTTTGGCCTCCGCAACGTCACCCACGTGGACCGGGCACTGCGAGAGGCACTGCGGGTGCTGAGGCCCGGAGGACGGTTCATGTGCTTAGAGTTCAGCAAAGTGACCAACCCTCTGCTCGCCAGGCTGTATGACACGTACAGTTTCCAGATGATCCCGGTGCTGGGGGAGGTGATCGCAGGGGACTGGAAGTCCTATCAGTACCTGGTGGAGAGCATCCGCAGGTTCCCCGACCAGGAGACGTTTAAGTGTATGATCGAGGACACTGGTTTCTGCCGCGTGCAATATCGCAACATTACTGGAGGCGTGGTCGCCCTTCATTCTGGCTTCAAGCTGTCACAATATCGCAACCTTACTGGAGGCGTGGTCGCCCTTCATTCTGGCTTCAAGCTGTGACAATATCACAACCTTACTGGAGGCGTGGTCGCCCTTCATTCTGGCTTCAAGCTGTGACAATATCACAACCTTACTGGAGGCGTGGTCGCCCTTCATTCTGGCTTCAAGCTGTGACAATATCGCAACCTTACTGGAGGCGTGGTCGCCCTTCATTCTGGACTTCAAGCTGTGACAATATCACAACCTTACTGGAGGCGTGGTCGCCCTTCATTCTGGCTTCAAGCTGTGACAATATCACAACCTTACTGGAGGCGTGGTCACCCTTCATTCTGGCTTCAAGCTGTGACACTTCATGCATCTACCAGAGGCACTCATCCACCCATGAATAACCCCACATACCTCCCACCGGCCAATCACAATTTGCGTCCTGACTTTTGTCTTCAATGTTTCAGTTTACACAAACACTTAAAGTTGGGCATTCAATCAATGTAATGTGCAACAAGACTAAATTAATTTCTCCTATATGCCACCATAATGTGGAATGTCCTACCAACAGTTCTCTCCTATACTCCACCATAATGTGGAACGCCCTACCAACAGTTCTCTCCTATACTCCACCATAATGTGGAACACCCTACCAACAGTTCTCTCCTATACTCCACCATAATGTGGAACGCCCTACCAACAGTTCTCTCCTATACTCCACCATAATGTGGAACGCCCTACCAACAGTTCTCTCCTATACTCCACCATAATGTGGAACGCCCTACCAACAGTTCTCTCCTATACTCCACCATAATGTGGAACGCCCTACCAACAGTTCTCTCCTATACTCCACCATAATGTGGAACACCCTACCAACAGTTCTCTCCTATACTCCACCATAATGTGGAACGCCCTACCAACAGTTCTCTCCTATACTCCACCATAATGTGGAACGCCCTACCAACAGTGCTCTCCTATACTCCACCATAATGTGGAACGCCCTACCAACAGTTCTCTCCTATACGCCACCATAATGTGGAATGCCCAACATGTTCTCAACCCAACTCGTCTTTTTATGAAGGGCTGTCAGGGTACCTGACCCGTCAAATGTATGACGTCTACGGTAGGCTAAAGGTGACGAGTTGGTGCCTGGGGGTAAATGTGTCAAGTCACGTGACCACTGGCTTTCTTGCGGTGCCTACGAATATATAATATAATATAGCTACTTTCTAATAGTTCCTGCGTTATAAATCCCGTTTTGATTATTTCCCTAGTGAGAATGAATTTGATGCCTTCCATCTACTTTCTGGAAATGCATAATGAACGGCGCTGATTTACGTCGTTGTCTGTATGCAAGCTTTTGAAGGGCGACCACGCCTCCAGTAAGGTTGCGATATTGTGACAGCTTGAAGCCAGAATGAAGGGCGACCACGCCTCCAGTAATGTTGCGATATTGCACGCGGCAGAAACCAGTGTCCTCGATCATACACTTAAACGTCTCCTGGTCGGGGAACCTGCGGATGCTCTCCACCAGGTACTGATAGGACTTCCAGTCCCCTGCGATCACCTCCCCCCAGCACCGGGATCATTTTTACAGGTAAAAGTTGAACAATAGTTGCGCTATAGTTGAAATAGGTCAATAATACAAATTATGCTATTTTTGTGGATTCATTTATGTTTAATGCGTGACCCCCACCAAATGTTCGGAACTACTTGATATTCACCAAAACCATTCCCACTATACTATGGGACTCAGGGAGTGAATTAATACCACCATTGCAACAACTATATTAATGGCAGCTTTAGGTCCAAAAACTAACAAACTAACCCTTTAATTCTCAAAATAACTTAGTATATTTACATTTTCGCAAGAAAGTTAATTCTACATATATTTTTCTACCCTGATTGTTTCTAGTATGGATGCAGACGATTTGGCGATCCTGAATGAGGTGGATGAGCTTATCTCAGAGGAACCATCGACAGTGAGGTCGGTAGAGAGAGACGAGAATGAACATTATAGTCAAGAGGCTAATCTGCAAGCTAATTAACCATGTATTTTTCCAACCTGTTTGTTTTTAGTTTGAATGCCGATGATTTGGCCATCCTAGGTGATGCGGACCAGCTTCTGAGAGAGCAAGATCCTCCACCAGCAACAGCAAAGCCCCGTCCTGCATGACCACTGAAAGTGAGGTGGACAACGAGAGATGATGATGGACATGTTCTAGCCAAGAGGCCAGCAGTTAGCCGGGGACAATCTGGACAGGGTTAGTATTAAGTTGGCAGCCAATATGTGCATCACTATGAATTTACTAAATCCAAATATTAAATTGATTAGTTTGACTTGGTTGTTTTTTTTTTCTTTAAATAAGGGTAGGATTACTTACATTGGAGGAGGAATTAGGGGTTAATAAGGGGTTTTCAGGTATCACTTGAAAATAAGGTCTTGACTAAAACCTCAGTGTGATTTTGTGAGCTTGTGGATCTGCATAGGTCCCAAAAAAGACAAATGGGAAAATAATAAAAAATGTTCTATATAAAAGCATATTCAAGTTTTTGTATGTCTGATCCCGAACACCTACAAATTGTGTACAGCAATTTTCAAAACAAATGTGGTTATAAAGTAAAAATAGTGTTCACATATCTGTCTTTTCTTCATTACAGATAAGCCATGCCATTCCAGGTCTGCTCACCCTAGTACAGAGGCACGCTTTGATCCAGAGACTGCTTCAGAGACAGTCCCTGATGGTAGGTCATTCAATGTGTATAATGCAGTTTATTGTATCTGCAAAATGGCCCCCTAGTCTTGTGTTTTTACCTGTGGCATGGCCGATTGCCAAGCATCATTCACAATGTTATCCAACACTTTGGCAATATAATGATCTAAAAAAAACAAAGTTATTTTGTATAAAAAATTCAAATGGTAGGCAAAATAATATTTGGCCTAATATGTAGTACCGGTACTAGTCCATGTCTTTGTTTTGCAATTCCTATAGAATGTCTTCTGCAAGATCTGCTTCAGTACCAGAGTAGCTCTGATGACGAGCCAGAAGATGTACCCCAAAGAGCTCCACTGGCTTCGGAGGATTGGAGCACCCGCAACGCACTTTTCTTTGAAAGGTGGAGAGCATTGAGACCATCCCTGATTAACAGCATCTTGGCACAGGAGAATGTGGCAACACGCATCTGCAGCCAGTGTCGGAACAACATGGCAGCTGTCCGGTGTAGAGACTGCCTCCCGTGCCCGTTCCTCTGTGCTGAATGCGACATCAGCAGGCACAACAAGGCGCTCGTTCTACACAACCGGGATGGCATGACTGATGGTTTCTTCCGGCCATTAGCTCCAACCAGTTGTGTTGTTGGAATGGGTATTAGACACTGTGGTAAGTTACATTAGCAGACACTATTATCCAAAGTAACTTAGAAGTACACAATCAGAATACTGACTGACTGACGGGAAACGCTCAATGTCATACTAAATGTGACCTGTGGTCCCAATAATGTTGCAGTTTGAAGAACAGCCCGTTAATGAGTGACTTTAAAAAGTTTAGTTCATTGACATAACTAAGATAACTTAGTGAAGGAACGTTAGACTGCTTTATGTGATTTTACTAATGATTAATTAACATAACTCTCTTTTAGTGCGATTCTTGCCCATTGAGATGCCTGTCCAAGCCTGTGGTTGTCCAACGGAGATGCTGAAGGTCAGCAAAGGGAAGGACGTTGCTTTGGTCACAATTAATGGTAATTACATATAGGATTTCCTCTGCTCTGTTTGAAAAAGATGTTTCCCTATTGTATAGCTCTGTCAAGAAATAGGGAGGGGGGGTAACATTTATTTATCCGTCTCTTGACTTATTCATTGCCCTTCCTAGACTTCCTAAGTTCCTACCAAGTCAGCCCTGTGATTTCTATGGCAGTGGGAACATTACAGTGAATGTATGTTATTTGTAGGTCGGTATGATCTCAGCATGCCACATCTGACCTGCGAGGGATGCCAGACTACGTGGGATGCAGGAGTGAATGACCTTGTGCAAAATGGCTACTGGCCAGCCACCGTCAACTTCTCAACCGTCTATGAAACAGACTTGTTTTACACCTTTGAGGAGATGAAGATGGCATCACCAGGGCTGTCACTTCAAGCTTTTCTACGGGGGCTTGAGAGAAGGACTCTTCGCTTTGGCCGTGTAAGTATACTAATTTCTTCAAGCATTGTAAAATGATTAGTGTTTGGATATGAACATTTCTGTTAAACCATTAAGACCTGATTTCAGATTCTACAAAATGTCTTGTAAATCCAGTTTTCTGAAAACATAACATCTCAAACTATTTCTTGTCAAGGACCCCCAAAAATGTCTTTATCTGGCCGCCGACCCCCATCTGAAAATATGTTGTTCCAGGGACCCCAAGAAGCAAATATTTGAGTTAAAAATCATACGTGAAGTGGGGGGGGGGGGCGCTTTAACAACCCTTATCATCTTACATCATCGGGATAACATAACATGATATGCCGATTTGCTCAGTGATAGACAAAACATTCTGTCCATTGTCAATGGCGTTTTAATGTTTTTCTAGACTACCATTAAACCTCTGTATATAGGAGGGAAAAACGTTTGCTGTGAAATAATATATCACTCATTCTTGAGATGAGGGACAAAAGTGGAAAAAACATGTCCCACACATAAGAGCCTTATTTTATGTAAAAAATAAATTAATTCATAAAAATAAAAGCACTTGCAAAGTTAAGTGTAATACAGTTGTGTATTATTATGCCCTTAATTTCATTATAATTGTTTTCATATTCCATCTGAATTAGTTAAAAGCAGGCCCTGTACCCAAAAAGGCCTGTATTTAGCCTGTCCCCAGCAAGTGGCCACAATTTCAAACTGCCAAAAAAGTGTCTAATACTGTCACAATCACATAAATATACATACTAAATGAAAGTAGATTGTCAACAACATAGCAAATAATATACACAGTTAATTTTAATTTATATTTTCTATTAAATATCTCATATCAAATGTTCGTCCCACGTCTCCGTCAACTCCGTCAGGTTTTTTTAAAAGTCTTAAATTAATCAGAAAATATTGTTGACAGATTTAGCCTGAAGACTCCTTTTCCAAGTCCCATTTATATTTGTTGCAACAGTGGAGTACCTGGTCTGACAAGCATTCAATTGTTTGATATTTTAAACAAACAATGTTGATAACAATGTGGTCACAGCTTTTACATGTCAACTCCGTCTGCACATTTTTATGATCTTTGTTAAGAATTCCAAAATAATGTTTATTATTTTAGTTTAGGGGTTAGGTTTAGCTAACAAAATTAAGCAAAAACAAAATGGCTACATTGTACTAAAGAGGGTTAAGATGAAAACAAATGCCATTTTGTCAACTCCGTCAGACGTCAACTCCGTCAGATTTTGTGTCTGACGGAGTTGACGTGTATCTGACGGAGTTGACAAAAGTGTTCCTAAAACAATAAAATTATTGTTTTTGAATAATGGGGAGTATTCTAATTTGGCACACAGTTAGAGCATGCCTTAAGGAACATTTTTGGCTATGGGGCCATCACAGATTTGTCTCGTGGTGACCATGGCAGCCATATTACAAAAGAGCCGCCACCTGATGTTATTTTACAATAACTCAAGTTCTACACCACCTAGGATCTTGATTCTGGTGACTAAGACCTCATTTTCAAGGATGAGGGATACAGTGGTACAATTTAGACTTTCCCTGTGACCATGGCAGCCATTTTTCAAAATGGCCGCCACCTGCTGTTATTTTACAATAACTCAAGTTCTACACCACCTAGGATCTTGATTCTGGTGACTAATCATACATTTTCAAGGATGTGGGGTACATTGGTAATATTTAGATTTGTCCTGTGACCATAGCAGCCATTTTTTTTTCAAAATGGCCGCCACCTGCTGTTATTTTACAATAACTCAAGTTTTAGACCACCTAGGATCTTGATTTTGGCGACTAATCATACATTTTAAAAGATGAGAAATACAGTGGTACTATTTAGATTTGTCCTGTGACCATGGCAGCCATTGTTTTTCAAAATGACCACCAACCTGCTGTTATTTTACCAATAACTCAAGTTTTAGACCACCAAGGATCTTGATTCTGGCGACTAATCATTACATTTTCAAGGATGAACTTTCTAAGGGCTTATTTCAGGTGCAGGTTGAGTTTCTACTGACAGGACATTAAAAGGAGGTGGGCTTTCTGGCCTTTGACTTGCCCCTTTCAGGTACAGATGCACAGTTTGATTTCACTGGCCACTGCAGGGAACTGTGGGGGAGAAACTTTGGTCTCTTGACACCCCGATTAGGTTCAGGGTTTTTTTTGGTGGAGACTTGCCTTTCATGACATCTTTGCTGCAGCAGTTGATCTCCTTACTGCCAGTGGTGGCACACTCTGGGTCTCTGGGGCATTGTATCTTGGTGGCCTCCTGCCAGTGTTTCTCCATCCTTCTCCTGAGCTCTGTGTTCTGGGGCTCTGTTATAGTCAACTTACATTGTCTTGGCTGGAGATTGCTTTCCTGCAGGGTCCAGCCCAGTCTTGTGCAGATGGCTGCTGGCCCACCTGGAGGCCCCAACCTCACTTGTTCGGTTGGTGTGATTAGGTGGGGTGGTCTTCCCCAATCAGGATGAGGGGTTTGACCCTTTCAAACGGCAGTCTGGCCAAGTGTCTGTATTTAGTTGTGAGTTTAGATACAGGATACGATTGCTCACCCAGCCCCAGGTGACATGAGGTGAAGGCTCCTTTGATTTGGTAACATTGCTTTGGTTGACATGCTGGGGACACAGAGAAAGACACTGATGCCTTCAGTGTCTGCACATCCTGCCTGATGGTCCTGAAGCCAAATCTTCTGTCTTCAGTCTTTCGCTCACTGTTCACTGCTCACTGTTCACCTCACCGAATTTAGCCCAAGGAGCTTGACCCCTAGTTTGGCCATAGACCCCCTAGTTTGGCCATAGCCACTTGCCCAAATGTGCCGACATGTGCTGACCTCATCACATCTGTGATGATGGCTATGGCCGTTTTTAGCCAACGTAGTGTTTTTTGTGCAAAACTAATGCTTGGAATGGATCCAGAATCATGAAAAGCCCCTAGTTTGACATGCCACATGCTACTTAAAGCATAATGAAATTTAGAACATTTAGCCTTATATTGGTTGTTGATGGTACCCAACTTTCAGCAGCTGTCAAACATGCCCCTAGGGTGGTCAAATAGAAACCAATGTGGGATATGTTAGTAGACACCTTTACAAACATTGGTGAAGAAAATTCTTGGTAAGAAATTTATTCACAGATTTTATATTATTCTGATAATATTCCCTGAGTAAATTGGTAAAATAATAGCAGGTCCACCATTTTTGAAAATGTCTACCATCCATGGTCACAGGATAAATCTAAATAGTACAACTGTATTCCTCACCCTTGAAAATGTATGATTAGTCACCAGAATCAAGATCCTAGGTGGTGTAGAACTTGAGTTATTGGGAAATAACAGAAAGTTGGCGGCCATTTTGAAAAATGTCTACCATGGTCACAGGACAAATCTAAATAGTACCAATGTATCCCACATCCTTGAAAATGTATGATTAGTCACCAGAATCAAGATCCTAGGTGGTGTAGAACTTGAGTTATTGGGAAATAACAGAAAGTTGGCGGCCATTTTGAAAAATGGCTGCCATGTTCACAGGGCAAATCTAAATAGTACCACTGTATTCCTCATCCTTGAAAATGTGGGATTAGTCACCAGAATCAAGATCCTAGGTGGTCTAGAACCTAAATCAGTTAAACTTGTCAACTCCGTCAGATGTTCGTCAACTCCGTCAGACGTTCGTCCCGTGATGTTTTTGTTAATTTCCAAAGAAATAGAAAATTCGCTGTCAAATCTTTTGTGCTTATGTATTGAAACACCAACTGAAATGATACGTAATGATGTTTTTTTTTTTTTTTTACATGGTTTTCATGTTATAATATTGAAAATAAAGGTTGAAATGACGGTTTTGAGAAATTGGATATTTCATAATAGTGTGATATTGGAACAAAATAATATTAAAAGATTTGTATTACTTAACTTGATTACTGAAAGCCATTATAAGATAACTGAGGACTTTATATTATTGTTGAAATGATAAAATTCAATTAAAAGGGATTTTAGTGTGTCTGACGGAGTTGACATGAATCAGGTATTAAGTGCATAAATGTCCCATTTTAGAAAGAAATGTTATGCGAAAAACCTGTTCCTTCTCAAGATTGGTAGTTGAGACCTGTGTCTACAAATACATCTATTTGATTTGAATGCATCTTAAAAAAAAAAAAAATCCAGTTTGAAAAAAGTTTTGTCCCTTATCTCAAGAATGGGTGATATATTCAAAGAATTGCACACATTTTAACAATAAAAAAAATCAGACATAGCTCAGACATAGAGCGGCACTTGGTGCCGTGCTATGAGCTTGTACATCTGCTATTTTTCAATAGGTAAGGTATAAAATGATGGTTAAATTGGTTCAAAGCTAAGGTGACACAGATGCATCCTCAGGTCTTAATGGGTTAAAGTTAAACCGTTGTTTTTGCTGTTTTTCTAGGATGGGAAAATTTCACCCGACAGCTTTCAAAAAGTTTTTTTTGAATGGGCTCATATTCGGCATGAAATTGATTCCCTCTGCAAGGAGGAGCCATTTTGCTGTCCTGCATGCACACCAGCAATGCTTGCGGTCTCCGTTGATGGGAACCGCAAACATTATCGTTTTAACAGTACAGCAAGGTATTGTAATGTACACATACACACTGTTAATATCAAGGAATGGCAAAATAATCAGTTGTATATTTCACACAGTGTAACCCATATGTACTGTAGCTTGAGGAGCCCTCGTACAAGGTTTCTTCGACTATGCATGCACCTCTTGGTACCACAGCACCTCAAAGGCCCTTAAAACAAGACTCCAGACCTCCCAAAACAAACTGGTCAAGCTCCTACTTGGCCTCACCCCCGAACCCACCTCACCCCTGCCCACTTTGACAGGCTGGGATGGCTTAGGGTCGACGACAGAGTAGAGTATCTTGCAATGGGTCTGGTCCACAAGATTCGATACACCACCAAGATACCCATGTACCTGTCTAAATACTTCCTTAATGTAAACGAAGTCCACACCCACAACAACAAACCATGTGCAACCCAGATTCGGCACAAACAAGGGACTAAATTATTTTCGTTCCTATGCCACCAAAATGTGGAACGCCCTACCAACAGTCATTAAGACATGTGAATCCCTTGACTCCTTCAAAACCGCTCTGAAAGGGCACCTGCGGACGGCTGCAATTCGAAACTGGCCCCTGTAAAATCTGAATCCCCCCCACCACCATGAATGTTTGAGAGATCCTACAGTCTTGCAATTCCTTCAACTTGGAGTTTATAACATCTTAAATTTATCTCCTTTTTTAGATCCAAAGATCATTCCATCTTTGAGGGGGCATTCATCGCCAATGATGAAGACGTGTCTAAATTTGTTGGTGATATCCACAGCAAAGTCAAACATGTAATTGCAGACTTTCTCTTCTATCTGATTATTAAGTCAATGATTGTCATGAAATTTAACCACTTAAATCCTGTTTCTTTATTGAGTGTAGGGCTCTCTATACCAGAGTGGCTTTAAAGTTTTCACTCTACATCCAATATATTCACTGAAAATAGACAATCGACGAGCTCTCTGTTTTTGTCACTGTAAAGTTGTTGGCTGAGCTTAACGGTCTTCTGCAAAACCTTTCCCAGAATACAGATCCTGGTGTTTAAGTGGTTAAGTAGTGCCATGTTTTTGTGACATTTACCTCAAAATATCTGATTGTTCACCCATGGTAAGATCTTTTATCTATTAATCTTTTTTACCATGTAGGTCCCTGGAAGGGGTATTTGTGGTGGGGAGTGGTCGGCAGCCAGAGAAACATCGGCACGGTCCAGGAGTCGTGTCGACGAGGAGGGCCTAGAACTGGCTGTCTGCAGACATGGGGTATTGCTGGCTGCCTTGAACATGTTTAGGGGTGAAATATATGCATACCCCATGTTCTTACAGCACCAGATGGCATCCAAGTATGACATCAAATTCTTTTGTATGTACGTTGCCTGCAAGTACTGGCCGTACCTGCAAAAAGTGTGTGCCTGCTGTCCAGAGCTCCAGCCCCTTCAAAACAGCGCTTTAACAACCCTTATCATCTTACATCATCGGGATAACATAACATGATATGCCGATTTGCTCAGTGATAGACAAAACATTCTGTCCATTGTCAATGGCGTTTTAATGTTTTTCTAGACTACCATTAAACCTCTGTATATAGGAGGGAAAAACGTTTGCTGTGAAATAATATATATTCAAAGAATTGCACACATTTTAACAATAAAAAAAATCAGACATAGCTCAGACATAGAGCGGCACTTGGTGCCGTGCTATGAGCTTGTACATCTGCTATTTTTCAATAGGTAAGGTATAAAATGATGGTTAAATTGGTTCAAAGCTAAGGTGACACAGATGCATCCTCAGGTCTTAATGGGTTAAAGTTAAACCGTTGTTTTTGCTGTTTTTCTAGGATGGGAAAATTTCACCCGACAGCTTTCAAAAAGTTTTTTTTGAATGGGCTCATATTCGGCATGAAATTGATTCCCTCTGCAAGGAGGAGCCATTTTGCTGTCCTGCATGCACACCAGCAATGCTTGCGGTCTCCGTTGATGGGAACCGCAAACATTATCGTTTTAACAGTACAGCAAGGTATTGTAATGTACACATACACACTGTTAATATCAAGGAATGGCAAAATAATCAGTTGTATATTTCACACAGTGTAACCCATATGTACTGTAGCTTGAGGAGCCCTCGTACAAGGTTTCTTCGACTATGCATGCACCTCTTGGTACCACAGCACCTCAAAGGCCCTTAAAACAAGACTCCAGACCTCCCAAAACAAACTGGTCAAGCTCCTACTTGGCCTCACCCCCGAACCCACCTCACCCCTGCCGACTTTGACAGGCTGGGATGGCTTAGGGTCGACGACAGAGTAGAGTATCTTGCAATGGGTCTGGTCCACAAGATTCGATACACCACCAAGATACCCATGTACCTGTCTAAATACTTCCTTAATGTAAACGAAGTCCACACCCACAACAACAAACCATGTGCAACCCAGATTCGGCACAAACAAGGGACTAAATTATTTTCGTTCCTATGCCACCAAAATGTGGAACGCCCTACCAACAGTCATTAAGACATGTGAATCCCTTGACTCCTTCAAAACCGCTCTGAAAGGGCACCTGCGGACGGCTGCAATTCGAAACTGGCCCCTGTAAAATCTGAATCCCCCCCACCACCATGAATGTTTGAGAGATCCTACAGTCTTGCAATTCCTTCAACTTGGAGTTTATAACATCTTAAATTTATCTCCTTTTTTAGATCCAAAGATCATTCCATCTTTGAGGGGGCATTCATCGCCAATGATCAAGACGTGTCTAAATTTGTTGGTGATATCCACAGCAAAGTCAAACATGTAATTGCAGACTTTCTCTTCTATCTGATTATTAAGTCAATAATTGTCATGAAATTTAACCACTTAAATCCTGTTTCTTTATTGAGTGGAGGGCTCTCTATACCAGAGTGGCTTTAAAGTTTTCACTCTACATCCAATATATTCACTGAAAATAGACAATCGACGAGCTCTCTGTTTTTGTCACTGTAAAGTTGTTGGCTGAGCTTAACGGTCTTCTGCAAAACCTTTCCCAGAATACAGATCCTGGTGTTTAAGTGGTTAAGTAGTGCCATGTTTTTGTGACATTTACCTCAAAATATCTGATTGTTCACCCATGGTAAGATCTTTTATCTATTAATCTTTTTTACCATGTAGGTCCCTGGAAGGGGTATTTGTGGTGGGGAGTGGTCGGCAGCCAGAGAAACATCGGCACGGTCCAGGAGTCGTGTCGACGAGGAGGGCCTAGAACTGGCTGTCTGCAGACATGGGGTATTGCTGGCTGCCTTGAACATGTTTAGGGGTGAAATATATGCATACCCCATGTTCTTACAGCACCAGATGGCATCCAAGTATGACATCAAATTCTTTTGTATGTACGTTGCCTGCAAGTACTGGCCGTACCTGCAAAAAGTGTGTGCCTGCTGTCCAGAGCTCCAGCCCCTTCAAAACATGCGGCCCTTCCTGTCGGTTCTCCATGCTAAGGCTCATGACTACAAATGTGAGGTTAGTATAAAACGATATGTGATTATAAGATGGTGGTCAATCCTATACATTATCTGACAATCCAGCAATGAGTAACTGATCTACTGCTGTCAAGGCAGTTAGCGTTTTCACCTTTGTTAACCCTAGACTTTCCCTAGATTTTCCCCCGGACAATTATATTATTGTAATTTTCATAATGTTGCTGATGTCTGAGGTGGGTATTTCAGTACCTTCATGATGCTCAGTGACATCATAGTAGGTAGGTTTGTTTCTCTGCCCACATCCCTGGTTTTTTCTACAGGCAGGTGTTTAGTGATAGAGTGGTAGAGAAAAATCCCACACACCCCCAATGTTTTTGTTTCAGTTTTTTGTGAAATATTAAAGAAGAGTACCTCAAGTTGATATGTATTGCTGTACAGTAATGGTGTTCTAGGGTTAACTGCCTGTGCTAGTTGGCAGACCATTTGGCTTTTTTCTTTATAATTAAATGGCACCATTGAGTCTTGGTAAAAGCATGTGCTTTTATGAATGCAATTGATATTCAGGTTTCGTATTATCTCTGTCCAGGTGAAATGGGGCGGGGGAAACCAGGACGGTGCTGGCTCAACACTTGGAGAAGAGGTCGAACAATGCAATGCATTTCTCTCCAGGATAGCCGTAACAACGAAGCATATGTCCAAAGAAGGTGCTGTATAATTGTACATTTTTATAGTGTAGTGTGAATAACATGATTGTAAGAATTGTTGCAGAACTCCTCTCTGTGTACTTGCAGGCCGCAATGACATGCTGACCCTTTTGGCCATGAGCTGGAACGATCACAAACGTGACAACATGGCCAAGTCACTCTCCCAAAGATACCACAAGGTAGAAACTGTTATTTCATGTATACAGGCGTGCATTCATGTGCACTTTGCATGATGTATAACCAACCAGTGGTCCTTGAGGGGGTTCCAGGTGGTCCCCAGCTAAATTGAGTGTAAAATGAAACCAACTGGACCCCATATGGGACCCCTTTTACAATTGAGTTCTTTTTTGTGTTAAACATCTGCATTTACGTTATTTTAACAACATTATCTCCTATAGTACCACATCAATATAGCATGGCATTGTGGACAAAATCTTATCGAACAATAACAAAATGTTCTTTAGTCTTGGGGCTGACAGACTAAATGTCATCAAATGGTGGTCCATGGCTCAAATACAGAATAAATAAAATTATTTTAAAACATAGAAATCATGACATGAATTTCTGTCTTTGTAATGGTTTTGTTTGTAATTTCAGACATCTAAGGTCTTAAAAACCAAGTTGGCAGATCTGGAAAGCCTGAAGGCAGAACTTCAACTTCAAGACCACAATGTTGAAGAGAATGTGCAAGATCTAAAAGAATGGGCAGATGGTAAGAACATGATGAACATGGTCTGATATAAAAATCTGAATATTTATTCATTTTTAAAATTCACACTGTTATTCATTGTGTTTCAGGACAAACACAAGATCAAGGCACGCTGCAGGCTTTGTGTCGGAAGATTGAGGCCTTCACGAGCAGCATCAAAACCAGGAAGCAACGCATCTATAACAAAAATGGTAAGTTAACATTTTAGGCCTATTCTAACAGTCCCAGCCTCTCTGACTGTGTACAATGTGTTTGGGGCAGAGTTACAGCCTCTCTGTCTTATATTAGGCTTGGTTCACACAACATTCAGTTATGTCTGTGTCAGCCTTTTATGTAATGGTTTTCAATGGGAATGGAGTGGTTTACTGGCAAAATCGGCACAATGCCAGAAAACTGCTCGTAGGCATACGTAGGCATAGCCAAGCATGTGAAACCAGCAATAATTTGTATTTCTTCTCAGACAGCAACAAAGGACGTCACAGAATCCGCCGGAAGTTACTGCAGGAGAAAGACGCTTTGAAGCTCATGGTGGAGGAGTACAACAGCCTGGTTCCTGAGCAAACCGTGTGCTTCGACACTATCTTGGACAGAGAGCATCCTTGGCCGTGGCAAATTTCACAAAGTGGTATGCATTTAGCCACTTAAACCCCAGTGTCTGTATACTGGGAAAACCATTGTGGAAAATAGCAGATTGACATGTCTGTCCCATTGTAAGGTTGTCCATTGGCTATTTTCAGACATTTAATGTAGAGTGGAAACAGCTGATAGTTACTAGTAGAGTCCTGAGGGACGCTCAACAATTAATTGTTCAGAGCACATTTCTCCATAGAGATACAAAACCAGAGGTCTAAATGGGTTAAGAGGTTAACGTCCTGTATGTATTCTTCCATGTAGTTGTTATTATGTATATGATTGAATACTGATACATGATTACATGAATGATATATGCATCTACAGTCTTTGTGCACTGTTCTCAACCCTCCATATCTATGTATTACAGGGTCTGTTGATTTCAGCACCAAGAATAAGGTGTTCAATCAGTGCATGGCAGTTTGCAGGCTTCAGGAAGAGAAGTCTATCCTCGTGAGAGAGATGAGGCAGCACTGGGATGTTCTCAAGGCCAGAGCCAGTGTATTGTCAGAGCTTTCTCCCCATCAGAGTGAAGGTATGTGGCAAAGTAAACGTGCACTTCTACTAATTGGTTTTTATGTCATGTTTCAAGAGATTATGATTATGGTGTGAAAGATGTGTTTCATCCCTATATAGTGAGTGACACATTGTTCCTTTGTTTAGACATCTACCAGAGGATGCAAGGAGGGGTCTCGCGTGCCTCATCCGTAAAAAGGAGATGCATCTGAGACATCTGAAGAGGCGCGTGAGGAAGCTCTACATAGACGTCATGAACGCAACCGACGACAGTCTTGTTGAACCGGTAGACATTTTGGAAGAACTTGAGTGCGCCTATAGTTCAGAGTCCGCATCGTCTGACTCTGATGTTGAGTAGGACACCCAGCTACTGTCAGACTGTTGAGCGAGACAACGAACTGTGTGGGCTGGTCTCAGACCTACCGGTGGGATTATACCAGGGACAAATGACCCTTTGTAGCTCTTCCTTGGACCTCTGGATTTTCTTTTGCTTTCCTCACGGAGCTACATTTTCAAGATTTAAAAAAAAAAAAGATCTACAAGCGCGTAGCCATGCTATGAGTTTGTAGATCTGCTACATTTCAATAGCTAAAGTATAACGATGCTTAAAACACCAAAAGGGGTTCCCGTCCTGAATGGGTTAAAGGAAATGAGGCAGGGCTAGTATTTTTTTATTATTTGTTTTCTTATTTGATCTCTATTTTGATCTACTACTAATCTTGAATGGAGAGTACTGAGAAATAAAGTGTGCAATGGCTTGTAATTTCTGATGCATTATTTATATATTTTTGCAATATCACAGTAAAAACAAATTTAATTCAAGGATATTTTTGCACATACTGCCTTTATATTTGGTCTTACAATTTAATGTTTCCAACTCTGGCCAAGATATGAAGCCAAACAATTACCATGAAGATCACAAAAGGTATAAATGCATAATACTTTTACTAAAAGCTTATGTTAACTCAGTTGAGAGAAATGGTTGGATGACATCACCTTTCCTGTAGCCTACGATAAACAGCAAAGCTTTTGCACTCCTAAACGACAGGTGCGTAGGAGAGGGACAATGTCATGAAAAATAAATAACAGTAGCCTGCAATGAAACCCCTATGGGGACACATCATGGTCTGAAGATGGACATTCCACATTCCAGGAGGATGTGAACTGGGGTGGGGAGATGCAAAATGTCCCCAGGTGGTTCCACTCATCCTCAGCTATACCATTGTAGTCATAAGAGCAGGAGAACATGGTATTCCAGCTCAAAGTGGTGGGAAGTAAGCAGAAATTATTATGGGGAGGTTGCCTGATTATTTGCAACATTGTTTTCTCACTAAACAAACCAACATACAGTCATTGTTGGCCAGTAATATTAGTATTATATCAATGTAATATACTTTAAGTTTTCCAGTAACTTATTACAATTTCCCAAACTGTATTATTATATATTACTTGTCCAAGTAATGCGGTATTACTGCATTAAATACGTTAGAGTTAGAGTTCTCTGTTCTCTGCATGGTTTGTCTATGAGCTGTCCATCCATCCAGCTGTGTAGAGGAGCCCAGTGTGAAATGTTCTCACATAAAGAACAGATCTACAAGCTATCAACATCTTGCAATGCAATGTGTTGATGGAGATAGACCCTGACAAAGACCTTTTGGTCAAAACGTGTAGGTCCTGTTTTATTTGCCTTGCTCATCAATCCAGATTATATTAACCTTTTTCACCAAAGACGGAGTGCCTTCGATTCCTTTTTTCTTTTCAAGACTGCAAGTTCCTTCAAGCAGTACAACTTGAAGGAAAAACCTTTTTTATCTAGCAATGTGTTGAGAGCTTGTTGATCTGTTCTATTTGAGCATGATATGTACTAAAGTAAGATGCAAATGTAATTTGCTTGTCTGCACCCAAAGGTCAGGGGAACAAGAGGGACAGTCAAAGGCATCAATGTCTTTGTCATCCAGGAATTTACTCTGAAACTCCTTAGTGATTGTGCTAACTTACACTGGTGCAATTCCCTGGCCCTGTGTTGCGCCCAACAACAGTCAGGGTACTGCTCGCTATAACGGAGTTCTGTGCAACCGTTCTGTGCAACCATGCCCACTGCCCAGGCCAATTTGACGAACAAGTCACACCAGACTCTTTCACGCCTGTCACATTTGGTCCAAATGTGACAGGCGTGATGTAAACCTGATCTGTGAAAAGAACAAGCTTAAGGTGCCAATGGTCTAGGTCTGCAAAATGTGGTGTTCTCTGGTGAACGCTGATGAGCTGCATGGTGCAGGCTATGAGCACAGATCCTCATGGGTCCAGACCCTCATGCCACCTTCATGGAATCTTTTTCAGAAATATGCATAGCAAGCTGGAAGTCATTTTGTAGGGCTATGACAGGGCTAAACCACACAAAGGAGCAAACTGTAGGTCCGACAGTTAGGCTTATTGCAAACCAATGTTAATATCAAGAGCACTATTCCGAACACAAGACTAGACAGATGGATTACCCAATGAGCCAGTGGGGCTGGGACCCAGGGACCCTGGTCCCTTGACTCTCAGGGGTCTCCTGGATAACTAGGTTATGCTAAAATATGGGCACCTCCTCAGTATTTACAGCAGTGGTTCTCAAACATTTTCATGTCAAGGGACACACAGTATACCACAACAATGTGGGCGTCCTTGAACGGGTACTTTCTATGCCCCAAAATGACCCAAACGCTGTCTCATGTGAAGACAGACTGCCTGTCCTTTTTGGTCAGTGTCTGTCTGTCTGTCTGTCTGTCTGTGTGTGTGTGTGTGTGTGTGTGTGTGTGTGATAATCTGTTTGACATATAATCATAAATGCATACTATTAACAGTAACATTGAGGTATTTAGTTATTGAGTGACACACACACACACACACACACACACGCACACGAGAGAGAGAGAGAGAGAGAGCCAATATTGCCAATTGACTGATTAGCCAATGGGGAAGCGGTTCATATTATCACAATAAATTACAAACTACAGAGAGGTTTTTGCGCGCGTTGAGTAAGCAAGTAGGAAGAGAGAACTAAGGGAGAAAGAAGAAAGAAGATCAAGATCAAGATACTACCGGTAAAGTTGGAACTACGTTGGCGGTAAGATGATATTTAGTGCATTTACTTCGTCTGTTTTTGTGTGTGTGTGTGTGTGTGTGTGTGTGTGCGTGCGTGCGCGTGTGTGTGTGTGTGTGTGTGTGTGTGTGTGTTACGTGTGTCTGTCTGTGTACTACTGAGGGTCTTGCATAAGCTCTTCCAGACTTGGTGAGATTGTTCTTTAGAATGTATGCAATTCTTTAGTAAGCAACACCAGAATGCTGGTCCTCGGTGGAGTGGTTGTTGTATTACTGCATTTGTTTTACTGGAATTAAGGTTAAAGGGGGAGTGTCCCGGCCCGAGATTAACATTGCTGATAAGGTACATCACGTGGTCTGAATGAAAACAGTTTCAAACGACACGTGACTATATCTCAGGCTCTGACGTGACCTAGCATCTAGCCGAGCTGAGTGGCTAGCGCACTAAAGGCTACTAGTTTTGAGGTAAGTTTTTGCGTCATACTAGGTGAAAGTATCATAAAAAAAATATTTTATTGCTCGAAAATCTTCCTTAAAATGACATTGAGTTGACGTGTACGTTTTAGGGTAAACTGTTACATAATCGCAATTTCGCATGACTAGTCCGTCTAACATGGCCTCAACCACGGCTGCTGCGGAGTGTGTGTGTGTGTGTGTGTGTGTGAGAGAGAGACCGCCCCTATATCGGTGTGTGTGTGTGTGTGTGTGTGTGTGTGTGAGAGAGAGAGAGAGGGGCGGACTCAGGTTAGGCCGGCGCAGTGCCGCTAGAGTAGTCACAGGCAGTGGTAACGTTACGTGAAGCTCCAGGGCTCCGTGAGCCCTGTTCAGCACTTAGCCGGCTGAGGGCGTGTCAGCGGGGGGGAGACAGATAGACAAGATAGGTACGATGGAACCCGTCACGCGAAATTGCGATTATGCAACAGTTCACCCTAAAACTTACACGTCAACTCAATATCATTCTAAGATTTTCGAGCAAAAAAATAATTTTTCCACCAAACTTTCACCCAGCTATGAAGCTAAAAGTGACCTCAAAACCACTAGCATGAGTTGATAGCCACCAGGAACGCTAACTCGCAGAGCCCAGAGCCGCTCTGCCATTTAGCCCAGATACAATTGTGCGTTCCCGTACGTACGTCAGAATCAAGATGCTAATTTTAATAGCCTTAATAGCTTCCCGAGGGCCGTGACATACCCGCTTTAAAAATAAGTTTTGGCATGGGGTAGGCATAGTTGAGGAATAGGGTTAGATTTTGGCACTGTTTAACTGAGCTTCAGGTTAGAAATAAGGTTTGACATAGTTTTACTGAGGTTAAGGTTAGGCATAAGGTAGGTTTAAGCATAGTTTACTTGGGCTACGTTTTAGGAATACCAGGCTGAGCTCAGAACTGAGCTCATGTATGTGTCTAACAAATATATTTTTGTTTCATGCATTTTCTCCCTAGACCAGGGGTGGGCAACTTTGTATATGGTGAGAGCCACTAAATTTCCACACTCAATCTGGGGGGCCGCATTGTTTATCGGCAGTCCCGCCAGTAGTACCCCATCACTCAAATAGCCCATAATAGTCACAGATGTGATAAATAAGGCATATAAACAATTATAATTCGTTTTATTTTGTTTTTATTCCATTTCAAATGCATTTAGTAATGCTTAATTTCAACTTTATGAATTTGAAAGTATTGTTGTGTAACCCAAATATACAAAAATGACCAAAATTATAATTAAGGCTTCTATTAAAATAAATGTATGAACTTAAAGCCCACTACTCAACAAAGAACAACCACAAAGCAGCATTCCTGCTGCATTTCACTACAACAGTAAATCAAAAGTGCAATAATAAATGCTTTTGTTAAATGTATAAACTTTTATCTTGCTACTAAACAAAACATTCCTGAGTGCTTCATATCCATAACATGCATTTCAGTGTTATTAGTGTTATCTGAACACTACAAAAGTAAACGAAGTCAAGTGCAATACTCATCAGAATAATTTTAGTGCAATTCTACATGCCTCCCATTGACCCTTTATCAAACTGGCATGACATTCACCCTCCCCCCACAGTGGGTCAATAATGGCTCTGTCTTTAATGAGACACTTGTGGTCTCTCCTGTTGGCGAACAATAGAAGGAATGTCAACTTCAATGTTTGTGCATGCGATCTGCATCAGATGAAATAACGTTTCATCTGACAGCCTATTTCTCTCCTTTGACTTAATGTGCTTCATGTTTGAGAAATTGCTCTCACAGATGTATGTGCTCCCAAACATACTGGCCATAGAGAGGGCAAAGTCCCTGAGGAGTGGGAAGCGGGGCTCAGGTAGCAGTTTCCAAAAAGAAATTCCCCTCTCGTTTCTCTTTGCTTGAAAAAAAGGATCTGATTGTAGCTCGCACAGTTCAAGCTGCAACGGTGGGGGCTGCTCTGACACCGTAGCGGTGAGGGGGGCGGCAAACAGCGCTATCCGTGACTGCATGCTGTTGAAATCTACAAACCGATCATTGAATTGCGTTTGCAGTGTTTCAATGTCGCTCTTGTATTTTCCGAATGTGTCCTTATATTTTGGGTCAGCTTCGCGCATCTCTGTGCGCATTTCTTCACATGCAGAAAAGTGTGTCGACAAGTCCGGGTGGTCAGATGCAAGGCAATGTTTGAAAAGGGCAAGTTTCATCTTAAAGGCGTTCATGTGTGCATAGAGATCCGATACCGTTTGATTTCTTCCCTGCAACTGCAAATTGAGGCGATTAAGGTGCGAAGTGATATCCGTGAGGAAGGCCATGTCACAGAGAAACGCTGCATCTCTGAGTTTAGTGCAGTATGCGCTTGTGTCAGTGTTCAGTTGCTCCTCCAAGAATGTGGGGATTTCTTTACGCAGCGCAAAAAATCTCTCCAAGCACTTCCCACGGCTCAGCCATCGGATTTCTGTGTGTAGCTGCAAGTCGCCATAATCAGTGTCCATCTCTTCCAAAAAGGAGACAAACTTTCTATGGTTTAGTGACCTGTTGCCTCCACGAATTAGATTGGTAACCTTGGTAACTAAATCCATAACATGGCTGAAGTCAAGCTTCTTGGCACAGAGAGCCTCCTATATCAGATAAAAAAAAAAGAAAATAAAAACTATTATGAATAACGACTCTCGCATATAATTTGACTACACTCGACTTGCATTGGTCATTATTAGTGACCCACAATAGATGACAATTATGTTAGCAAACTTACCTGATGTATAATACAGTGCAGGATTGGACACTCAACGCCACTCTGTCTTAGAAGCCCGGCGAATCCTGTGTGTTTTCCTTTCATTGCGGGTGCTCCATCGGTAACGACAGCAGACATTTTATCAAACCCCCCATATTGCTGCACGGCACTTTCAACAGCGTTGAATATGTCCACACCCTTGGTAGTGTCATGCAAAGAGGCCAGTTTCAACAGCTCCTCGTGTACCTCAAATGAGCTATTAATGGCTCTCGCGTATATAAGAAGTTGACTGACATCTGTCACATCTGTACTTTCATCCAACGCCAATGAGAAGTACTTGCAGTCATGCATGACTTGTTTTAGCTTTCCCTCGACGTGATTCTGAATGTCAAATATTCTACGCGTCACTGTACGACGCGAGAGAGACACGGTTTCAAAGTTCTTAACCATGTTGTCATTGCCAAAAGATTTTGCCATAAGTATTGCGCATTGCTTCGCCGTTTCACCGTCTGACAATGGCTTCTTTTTTTTGGCAAGCTCAAGTGAAACGGCATAAGATGCCTTGAGGCTGGACTCCTGTATAGTTGTGGCTTTGGTAAACAAGCTCTGTTGGCTTTTTATTTTTGTTTTCAGGTCAGCGACAATAGCAGCTCTGGCAGCTCCAGTGTACTTCTCATATTTGTCTTTATGGCCGGTGACGGACATATAATGGCGACTTAAATTAAAATCTTTCATGGACGATTGTGTCTGTAGGCACACTAAACACATTGGCTTGCCTTTGAAGTCTGTGAAAAGATAGTCCATTTCCCATCTTTGCTGAAATGTACGATTTTCTTGGTCAATCTTTCTTTTCGCGCACATGATTTTTGTTTTCCGCTCCTCCTCATTGACTTTTCCTTCCTAGTTCCTTCCCTGTTCCCTCCACCGTGACGTCATGTGGCCTAAAGGAGCTCTTGCCAGTGTCGAGAGCGCGCTCTACTGGTGGACGGTTGTAATTGAAATGGATCATGGAAAGTTGCGTGTGTTTAACAGCTGAAAATAATAATAATTTATCAATATTCGGATATTGGCCTGGGGCCGCATGGAACGTCGGTGGGGGCCGCATGCGGCCCGCGGGCCGCCAGTTGCCCCTCCCTGCCCTAGACTATGACCAAGCCAAAGAAGCAGAGCTGTCCCCACTGTGGGGCAGAAAATAATGCTGCCAAAAAGGCCTGTGGCACCTGCTTTTTAAGCCTTCTGAAAAGGAAGGCTTTCTTAATAAAGGAAGATCAGTTGAAGAATAAGGACTATGGGTCCAAAATAAAAAAACACGGGAACGAGAGCAGAGTTGTGGGCTCTGCCCAGCTAATGGTATGTGCTTCCTCTTTTGGTTCATTTATTTTAGAGTGGGTGTATAACTGTATATTGTCAGGTAGTCTCTTCATGTTCTATATGACAGACTAGTGGTGTTGATAAAAGGTTGACCAATGGATGCTGCAGTACATTATCTTTCCTCGGGTACCTCAGACATTCTATAGCAGCATCCTTGAGCAGAGGTCTTCAAGGTCAATTACCCCTTAGCTGAGAGAGAGATGAAGCAGGGACGCCCACTACATAATTTTGTGTTGCAGATTAAACTTTTACTTTTCTTTAATACATTATCCTTCATGTACTATTTTCATTTTATCACTTACATCCTAAATAGCCAAATAAGGTTGAATTCGGTTTAATTTTACACTAAGGAGTTACACACAACTGTCCGTTTAGCTGGGGACCACCTGGAACCCCCTGAAGGACCACTGGTGGTCCATGGACCACTGTTTTTAAACCACTTCTCTACACAAACTATTTGTCAAAAGTAGCTGATCTAGAAGCTCACGTGTTGCGCTGCGATGTGTTGTGAGCTTGGAGATCGGTTATTTCTTATTTGTGGTGAATGTAGCCCACCCCAGAATCGGGAGGCTAGGTTTCAAGTGGTTAATGTAATACTTTTTTAAATATGTATCGCATCAATTCTAGACTCATGTTCTAGAGAACAGTTTTGACCAGTTAAGATGCTCTGTGCAAGGTAATGGCTTATCAATATGTGTGCTTGGCATTCATCACACAGGCTGCCTTGCCTGTCAATTATCTGTTAATATTTTGTGTATTTCTGTATGCAGATTCGGAAGCTTCATGCCTTGGGCTATAGCCCCATTTTGCTGTTTGGGAGGAAGAAGAAGGGGTCGGACACGCTGAGATGATCACACATCTGTGCCCTGACGGGTCCGGGCCGCTAAAACTCTTCTTGGAGAAGATGACAAAGCTCTATGAGCACACAGTTAAAAGTAAGGCAATGCTTTGGAGTTTGTAGTGTGCTGTAATTGGGATATGTTTTTGCTAAATCAGGTGTTATACAAGTTAATGGGCGACAAGTGCATGGTATCTACCTAGCTGAACTTTTGTCTGAAGTGTGTTGTAAAATGTATGCCCCATGTACGACTGTGTCACACCAAAAATGTAGATTTACACTGTTATCTTGTAAATCGTTGAAATGCTCACTGAAGCCCCTCTAAAGGATTCATAAAATGTCAGTCACCGGGTCACCCTCACCCCAAATGTTAACATCCCCTTAACACTTCCTTCATTGGCTTCTGGCCTCACCCAGTACTAGAACACTGATGCTGGCTTACAAAGCAACTAAAGGCATGGCACCCCCCTAACTTCAAGACATCACTACTAACCTTCCTGGTCACTTAGATCTTAGCATTCCTAACACAGGAATGCTGCTGACTGACCCCTAAAACACCCTGCACAACCATCCACACACCCCAGACTCAAATTGTGAAATAAACTCCAAATTGCAGTCAGAACTGCAGACATTTTTTTTTCATAGCCTGAAAACTCACCCTTTCACACTCCACCTAAGCCACTAGCACAGACCTTTCAGACTCCACCAGCATGTCATGCTCCCTGTATCACCCTTGTGTTCCTTTTTCCTCATGTTTTTTGATTTTCTTTCATCACAAAATATGCAGAATATCCTTTAGATGGCATGTTGTTAGACACTACATTGTTCTCTTTGCACTATACAAATGTGACCAGTGACCCGATTGACAAGTTCATGTCAATCTCACAAGTCAAAATGAAGTGTCAAAATGATATGCTGATTGCTGATATGTATTTCAGATGCTCAACGGTTCCAGCATGCAGAAGCATCTGCCTCCCTCTCCTCTCCTCCTCCTCCTCCCCCCAATCCGGAATCCGCCGAGGCTGGGACTGGAGGCGCCGAGGCTGGAGGCGCTGGGACTGGAGGAGCCGAGGCTGGAGGCGCTGGGACTGGAGGAGCCGAGGCTGGAGGCGCTGGGACTGGAGGAGCCGAGGCTGGAGGCGCTGGGACTGGAGGAGCTGAGGCTGGGGGCGCCCAAGCTGGAGGCGGCGAGGCTGGAGGCGCTGGGACTGGAGGAGCCGAGGCTGGGGGCGCCCAGGCTGGAGGCGCCGAGGCTGGAGGCACTGGGCCGGTAGGCGCCGAGGCTGGAGGCGCTGGGACTGGAGGAGCCGAGGCTGGTGGCGCCGAGGCTGGCGTCGAGGCTGGAGGCGCTGGGCCGGTAGGCGCCGAGGCTGGAGGCGCTGGGACTGGAGGTGCCGAGGCTGGAGGCGCTGGGACTGGAGGTGAAATATTCCTTTCAAACTTGATTTGGCGGCCCCCTGTAGTAACTGAGGACCCCCTATGAAGACCCATTTTTAATTTTTTTTATTTAACCTTTATTTAACCAGTAAAAACCACATTGAGACTGAAGTCTCTTTTACAAGTGTCAACTGGCCAAGACAAGAGGCAAAATACGTGACACAGCTCTGCCACAACAACAAACAGGACAGACATACAATGCTCATAAATACAGTATGATTATTGTATTTATTATATAATAATTTAAATGATTATACTATAAAAGATTATACTATAAATATAATGCAATATCATTGTAATAAAACTGAATGCATACAATACTACATTTCAGATGTCCCATGAAGAACTTTAATGTTTAACAAAGCGAACCTTAAAATTGATTCCAAATTTGACTGACAAATTTTACGTCATAAACACTTATTATGACGTAAAACGTATAATAAGTGGTTTGAAATATGATTCAGGCCACTATTCCAAAGCTTATTTTTACATGTTTTAATAAATAACCAATTTACCATTGAGGTGCCCACCTTTCCAGTTTCCAGTACAGACATGCAGGTGACCAATGGTTGTCACAATATTTGTTAACGATTAGTGGGAAGAATTGTGTTTATCTTATGATACATTTCACTGTTAAGTATTGACACTACATGACATAACATAATTATAGGTAATTTAAGTTTGCTCAAATTCTGATACTAGCAGGCGTCCCTTCAGAGCTCCCACCGGACCCTCCCAGGACCTCTGGACGCAACCAGAGAAAGAAGCAGGGTATGTTGTTTTTCAAGAAATTGAGTTACTGAGTTTGACAACCTGTCTTCAGGCAGACTGTCACAGAGTCTTTGTGCCGATTCATACTCCTATTTTACCGCTGTTTCGGCGCTGTAGTGCCGAAATGATTTCGGCTCGTCAGAAATTGTCAGTAGCACCGAAGAGTCGACTTTAGGACGGTACTCGCCCCCCCCGAACCTCAAATGACGTCACATTGTAGGCTCTACAGCGCCGAACCGACTTTTTTTCGGCTCTAAAATAGGAGTATGAATCGGCCCTTAGTATTGATGGGAGAAAGGTCTGGTCACTTAAGACATCAGGTTAAGACTGGCACTTGAGGTCAGTTGTGTATCTATTAACTTTTAAAGCTGGTCTGGCATAAAGAGAGCCTTAACATATTTTTTTCTTAACCTTGTCTTAACCAAGACCCTTTGCAACCAGAGCACAGAAGGGTATGTCTAAGTACCTATGAAAGACATTTAAAAGTGATTAATGAGTTTGTAAGTCTGCCACCTTGTTTTGGCAGACATGAGTGTCCTCATGTATGGTCTAAGAAGCAGACCAACTCTTTAACATGACCAGCAGACTGTTGCCACAATATTATGACAGCTTGACAGTGATCAAACTCCATCTAGCCTCATTAGCATTCATAACATTTTCACGGTTGGCAAGTTGATATGTATTGTATTATGTTCTTTTAACCAATTTACACCTGGTATAACCTATACTTTGTTATACTGTATCTTTCATGCCGGGAGCTACCGCCGTCTCATAGCAACACTTTGTTTTTCCAGAATATAAGCTTATTTTTTTACATGTTTTAATAAATAACCAATTTACCATTGAGGTGCCCACTTCTCCAGTTACCAAACAAAACACAGTGATGTCCATGTGTCACCTAGGGTGATGCAGTGTGCATTATTCTGAATGGACACGTGGGTCATGTTCAACATGAATAAACACCACTTTCAAAGGGACCCTTGTCTTTCCCTATGAATACAGACAGAATACAGACAAACATGCAGGTGTCACAATATTTGCTAACACTTTCTGGCATTAAAGAATTGAGTATCCGTTGGATATATTTCAAGTATTGACACTACATGTGCAAGAGAAAGTCCCCTCCCCTCATTGGAAAATAATAACAAATAAATTAACATAATTATAGGTCACTGGAATTTAAGTTTGCACAAATTCTGTTTCTAACAGGTGTCTCTTCAGAGCTCCCACCGGACCGTCCCAGAACAAGCAAGCAAGAGAAAGAAGAAGGGTATGTTGTTGTTGTAGTTACCGAGTCAGTCTTTGTATTGATAGGATAAAGTTCTGGTCACCTAAGACATCAGGTTAAGACTGGCACATACTTGAATTATGAGGTTAGTTGGGTGCGAGACCAGCTTTAAAAGTGGAAAAAGTAAGCTTTGAAATTAATTCTAAAGGCCTATTCATAGTCTGGATTCTCGGTGGTGAGGTCGCCACAGCTCCGGTGGTGAGGTGACCACCGGAGCTGTAATAATGTGAAGCGGTGGTGAGTAAAAACAGAAGGGCTGGAGAGAGCGGTGGTTTGCTCTTCACTGCGTCACAGATAAATCAGACTATGAATAACGCTTACATTTGACTGACAAGCACCTTAAATTAAGGTTATCTGTTATAATTGTGGTTTAATATTAGACCCACTTCCTCTGGACAGCAGCAGAGGAAAAAGAAGCAGAGTATGTTGGTTTTTCAGATATTTGAAGTCTGCCTGAAGGCATCAGGTTGTCAAAATGTAACCACTTTTAGAAACCTGAAGACATCAGGTTAAGCACTGGCACACCATGAAGAGCTTTAAAAGTTAAGAATAAACCTGGCAGCTGACATAATTTATCCTGTTACGCCATTCAGACTGCGATAAACATGTTGGAGATTAATCATAGTCCTAGTGAAATATTTTGCGGTGTGATCCCTTATCGGCTGATCGGCCACAACGATTTGACAGCCGATTTCAATCAAGTGTATGAACTGCATACCGAATGACTACATGCAGACTTGCAGTGTGTACCTAGCCTTATTCTCATTGTTATTTTCAGCTGCATTTTTTCGTCTGTTTTGTGCCTGCTGTTAAATTATACAGTAAACAGACATGTAAAGGCTGTACTTTACAGGCACTTCAATACATGACAGGGTTGGGCAACATTATTTTTTTCATTAACAATAGTTTGGACTACCGGTACACCCTGAAAATGATTATGAACACAAATGGAAATACACGTATCCCAAAAATTAGGATCACCTTGTTCTTCAACTCGAGTGAGTTGTGAGTTATCTTTTGGTGTGCATGGACACATTCAAAGAACTATGAACTATGAAAAAGATTGCATAGCTAAGATCGAGCTTTCCAGAATCCCTTTTATTTCAAGGGATCATGAAAAACAATGGATTGCTAACTGACTATAATTTGCTTTATCTTGTTTCATGAGATAAAACTCACCTGGAGGATATCAAACCCTTGTCTTTGTCTAAATCTTATTCTTTTTTTTCTCCTTCTGTTTTCCATTTTTGCATCTTTTTAGGCTGCAAACTTTGTGCCAAAACAAAGATTTTTAAATGGGACCACATAAGAGAGACAAAGAAAACAGAGGTAAGCTGTTTCATTTGACTGTGTCGAATAGTACTGGATTTACCAGTGGCTGCTGAACTGGCTAATACTTATTTTTGTCTGTTTGTGGGGCCGTCTGTAGACTGGAGAGGAGATGGCTCTCATAGTCTGGCACCCTTGCACATCATGGTAAGATCTCAGGGTTTTGTTCAGCTTTGGAAGTTTTCAAATGTGCTTCTATAAATAATCTTGTGGTACAACTATAAGAAATTATTTTAACAGTTGTGTGCATTCATGGATGTTTTACAGTGGAAAGGAATGGGACGACACCTGGGAGCCAGCCGAGGGATTCCGAAACATTTAATTTTTTTTTTTTCATTTATTGTTTTTTTTTTTCAATAAATTGTTTATTACAATTTCCTTCTTTGCCTATTTATAATTGACCTGCCATTTACTTCAGAATAGTTTCCTACATATGCAGTCTATTTAGAATTTCTTATATGCAAGTTGTGCAATTTTATATACTACAAGCAGCTTTATATACATGGTGGTCACCAAGCATAAGACCGTCACAGCCTTTTGGTTGCCTTATTGGTAAGGTGAAGGTGCTGTATCAATAATGGAATAATGTTTCAATGCTAAAAGCAGAAGTCCTCTTATATAATTCATTGTTGTCACCAGTGTTGAGTATATACAAGTAATATGGTATCAAGATCAATTACATTATAGATCTCAGTTGTGACACAAAGAAGACATCGCTAGACATTGTCATAGTCACAGCAAAAGACCAAGTCATTTTGTATTCTTCTGTGGATACTAGACTACCATGCCCTTCAAAGAGGAACTAGACCACTCACATTTCCAGATGTTCTGAGTAGGCACACAAGACTGACTGATCTTTTGAGCAACATACCAGTGAAAGCAGCTTGTATCAACGACCTTGAGGGCACTCAAATGATTATATTATGATTATATAGTAAATACTACTATGTGATAAGACACACTGGGCTCCTACGCAGCTGGATGGACGGGTGGCCAAACTGGCCATATACAAACCATGTAGAGAAGATGCAGTAATGCAGCATTACTTGGATAAGTGATATTGCTGTTTAGGCAATTGTAATAAGTAAAGTTACACTACTAGTTACTGGGGAACATAAAGTACAATATATTAGGCCAACACTGGTTGTCAAGTTGTCACTGACATGTCTGCAGTTTTGATTGAAGTATTTATTAAAGGATTGGAGAATTGCAGTACATTTCAAGCACAACTGGATACAAAACTGTTAACCATGGACGACACCATAAAGAATTACACTTGTTTACAATAGGGTCCATGTTCAATTCATAACAGTCAGTGATGGAGTGAAGTATTACAGGGACAAATAGTCTGTCTGTGACTGCCTGCCTGCCTGTCTGTCTGTCTGTCTGTCTGTCTGTCTGTCTGTCTGTCTGTCTGTCTGTCTGTGTGCCTGCCTGCCTGCCTGCCTGCCTGCCTGCCTGTCTGTCTGTCTGTCTGTCTGTCTGTCTGTCTGTCTGCCTGTCTGTCTGCCTGTCTGCCTGTCTGCCTGCCTGCCTGCCTGCCTGCCTGACTGTCAGTAGTTCTCAATATTTCGAATTAGCTATACCTAATGCTTACCCCATGGATGTTACAATGCTTTACGGGCCCGCAGAATTAACCGTATCTTCCTTATTGTTCAATAAAAAAAGCATTTTAATCCGATCGATGGCCATTTTTTACTATTTCTGTCAACTACGACCCTATCGGTTATGAGGTGTACTGCACGCTGATACAGTGAACGTTCGTTTAGAAAATGGCGGTCGATACGATTAAAATGCTTTTTATTAAACAATACGGAAGGAACGGGTACTTCCGTGGGTCCGTCAAATATTGTAACATCTATGGCCTTGGTATAAGCAAGCATGAAGATGAACGTTTATGTAGTAAGTGCCAAATATGGAGGAAGTAAACGATATCAGCTTGGATCATTTAATTTTGATTCACAGAGGGAAGTCAGGGGAAGTCACGTGACAGACGTGGCCCAGCAACATTACATAATATAAAATAATTAAATATCTATTAATTCAATACGGTGCTCTTGTCATTTTGGCCGGCACAAAATAATACATGACTGAATAAATAAATACATATTTACATCAAAGATACATATACATTCACTGGAGGAAGATAAAATTAAATAAACTATAAACATCTCAATATTTCTAGCTTGTAGGTCTGCTATTTTTTTAAATATAATATACAATAATGATACAGTCTAAAATTTAGCTATTGTGTCTATACACAATATAGGCTACAATTACAAAAGAACATTTTAAAATAAAAGTTTGCCATGAGCGGGATTTGAACCACCTGCGAGATACAGCAATAAATTGAGAGGCAACAGCCCGGACCGCTACACTATGAAAAGGCGTAAGTCACTTTAAAGAATTGTTCCACTGGACTCAAAGGTCCTTTGCAACGAGAGCAGAAAAAAAAAAAAGCTTGCATACAAACAACGACGTAAATCAGCGCCGTTCATTATGCATTTCCAGAAAGTAGATGGAAGGCATCAAATTAATTCTCACTAAGGAAATAATCAAAACGGGATTTATAACGCAGGAACTATTATAAAGTAGCTATATTATATTATATATTCGTATGCAGCGCAAGAAAGCCAGTGGTCACGTGACTTGACACATTTACCCCCAGGCACCAACTCGTCACCTTTAGCCTACCGTAGACGTCATACATTTGACAGGTCGGGTACCCTGACAGCCCTTCATAAAAAGACGAGTTGGTGTTGAGAAGGGGTTGCTCGACCGGGGATGTTTAATCTCAGATCCCGGGTCTGACGCACTGACCGGCTTGTCTTAGATGACAGAACCTTCGAGTCCCGTGTCCTCCCATTCGGCATATGTCTAGCCCCCCGATTGGACGCAGTCCTTGGCGGGAGGGCCTCTGCATCCTAAATGGGATAACTGAATGATGTGTGCTCGCTCAGAGGTGCAGTGCCACAACAACGTGGCCAAGCACCTGCAGCACTTTGGGCACCTAAGCCGGCACCTCGACAAGAGGCCTTGCAGGCGTCAACTCTCACAGTCCGCAGCGCTCCTCGGCATGTGTTAGAGGGCAAAGCAGGGACTCTGTCCCTCGCTCTAGTGAGTCGGGCCACCCTCAGGTTGTGCCTCCGCCCCTTAGGGCTGAGGGCAATCATGGTGCACTTTGTGCCTCCGGCTATTCTGAACATGCGGCCAGTGCATTATCTGTCATTCACAGTCATGCACTACGTGGGTGTATCGTTGACAGCGTCAGTTTACACGTTCCACGTTGTTCCAGCGAATTCACACTGCTGTTCACACAGCAGAATGTGACGAGACTGTCAGGGGTGAGCAGAACCACCATAAGGTTGTATTACGGCATGGCCGTTCAAACACCTGGGTGTAATTCTGTGTGTTGGAGACCGGTTGAGCTCCCTCCTCATCCAGAGGTAATCGTGTGGCTAGGCCAGGGATCTGGCAACATGGCGGGCCGCTGTCCCACACAAGGGCGACACAATAGTCACCCAGTTGGTCCTCATACCGTTCATCCCTCACACAATAGGCCAGCAGTCCCTCCTCGGGGAGTGGTACTGTCTGCCTTACGGCATGAGCCAATTAAGCCCATGGAGACTTGGGCTGCAATGGCTTCTCACAGGACAGCATTCTTGCTGTTAGCAGTGTCAGCCACAAGAATGTTCCTGTCAGTGAGGGGTGCTGCCGCTTCCTACATGGCAATGCTTAGGTGTTGTCATCAATCCGTGCATTTTGCCCTACGGCCTGATCGGAGTGTGAGCCAGTCAGTCCATTGATTTTCACCCTTCCCACCCTCCTAAGCAGGGTGGCGAAGCAGGGTAAATGGACCTAACTGTCTTAGGCAGATAGTCTCCAAGACTGGACTTCACTCATTGACTTGTAAAACAATCCAGCAGGCATATAGGTGGGCAGGCGGGCCAGCCCCAACAGGAACATGTGCACATTCCACACAGGGCCTCGCTGCCGCATGGGCTTACGGCGAGATGCCCTCCAATCTGAGATCTGTGGGACAGCCTCTTGATCGACGCTGTCAGTATTTATCAGGTTCTACCACATGTGGTATCAGTGTGGAAGCCAGCACCCTTCCCACTGGGTGTGTGCTTAGCTCCGCAGTATAAATGCGATGTGAACTATGCACAAAAACGAAGGCCATCCACTTCTTACTTGTAAAACTGGGATGTGACATAAGGATCATTCCGGTACGGAGAAAAGGGCTTCAACAGTCAGCTAACCGAGTGTTCAGCAGGCTGACTTGAGCGGGAGCACAGGCCCTGCAGACTGCAGTAACCTTGTTACAAAGAAAAGAAGAGCATTTCCTGAAGGGTGCCCTGAAGCCCAGAGCAGCTCAGGTTAGGGACCCAATCAGGCCCATCTGGGGTTAGCTCTGGAGGCTCTATGACCTTTAGTCAGTGAGCCTGACATGCTCAAGACAGCAGTCTTGTCGGCGTCACATCTGCAAGTAGAAATGGGGGAGTTGCAAGCTCTGTCAATCCATAATGAGCTCTGCAGGCCTATGCCGGATGATGGTATAGTCTTATGCCCCAAACCGGCCTTTCTCCCCAATGTTTTCAAAAGGGCATGTCTCAATCAGGTGATTGAGCTCTGTCCTACCATCGTCATACAGACAGTCGACATACAGATACGGAGTCGCCACTCTGCCCTATTGGAGCATTAGATTCGTATGCCAGGGCCACACAAGGCCCACAGAGTAACGAACCAGCTCTTTGAGTGCTTCAAGTGAGAGTGCATGGATCACAGAGGTTATCCAGCACACAAACACGTAGGAGTACCAGTGCCGCCTGGAGGGCAGGCACACTCCACCTGGGGACGCTGTGGAAAGGTATGTCTCTGACAGACCTGCACAGCGGCGACATAGTCTACTCCATCTAATGTACATTCACCCGGTCATACCGGCTGAACATGCAGCATTCGGTCCCTTCGGGGAGTCGGTCTCGCATGCTACTCAGTGGTGGGTGTCATTGTCACCTTCACCAGTCAAGCCAGCCTTGCGTCTGGTGGGCTGGCTTGGGCGGCCCTTCACCCATGTGGTCTCTGGCCTTAGCGTCTTGCGGGGCCGGGCTCTGGGTGGCGCCTAGCACCTGAGCATTTGGCGGCGGATGGCGTCTGGCTGTCCGGCCGTTCCAGGGGTTGTAAATACATTACATTGAACATACATCATAAATAATTCAAAATTCAGTATGTGCTGGGTCGGAGCCCACTGGTGTTGTCTTTGGGGTTCTGGGACTGCTTCGCTTCCTCACGAGGTGTCTTACAGAGTTCCCCATACATATGAAATATGTTGGGTGGAGAGATAGTCTCGATACGATAGAGAACGGATGGTTACTTTGTAACCTATGTTCTCTGAGTGAAGAGACTATCTCTCCACCTCGATGTCGCTCAGAAGCGGTGTCGATCAAGTAAACCAGTGTAATCACGCACACCTGGGCCTTATATACCCGGGCCGTGCGTGCCAGTACAACTGGTGTGTCTTAAAGAGATATCCACGTCACAAGTGAGGTGGGGACATTCCCCATACATATGAAATATGTTGGGTGGAGAGATAGTCTCTTCACTCAGAGAACATAGGTTACAAAGTAACCATTCGTTCTATTTTAAATTATACATCATATGGGGTTACATTCATTTCCCCCGATAATAGACATACTTTACACTTGACATTGTGGAACACCCCTACTCCTCAACAGTACTTGGCACCTTCCCCCCTTCTTAAAGTGCCAGCACTGGAAAGGCCATACAAACACTGAGGTTGCAATAAACACAGGTTAATAACCGGAATGTTTTCCCTTTGTGTATCATTTCATTTGTACATCCTGTAAATGCATACATCAACAGTATTGACATTATATGATATGATTATATGGACCTGTCTGCCCCACTACCCACAGTCTGTGTGGTGTGTGCGTGCGTGCAATGTCCTTAATCGGTGTGTGTGTGTGTATAGGGCACGGGCTGCCCCGTGACACTGATGTTGATTCCATTGCCTCGAAAATAGCAACACTTTTTAACATGAACTCTTCTGCGTTGGAGAATGAGATCATGGCACTGCAGGCTGACATACAGTTAAAGTTGCGCGCCCGCAATGGAGAGTTTTGGAGCTTACTCGTGCAGGAAAAGTATCCAAACATCAGGACTTGTGCAGCCTCGCTCACAGCGTTATTTGGCTCCACATATTTATGTGAATCAGCGTTTTCCCACATGAAGATAATTAAGTCCAAATATCGTTCCACGTTGACGGACGATCATTTGGAGGCCTGTTTAAGACTAGCTGTCAGCAGTGAGACTCCGGATTACGCAGCGCTGACGGACTCCATTCAGTGGAAGGCTGCAAGCAGTCATCTGATTAAAGGGATAGTTCATATTTTTTTTAACTTAAATAAATTGTATGAAATACTTTCCATTAATATAGTGGTTGCAACTGTATTAATTGATTGCCAGAGTCCTGTGGTGGGAGTTCTGCTCTGGTTGAGTTGAGTGGTGCATTATTCCTTCATGTGATTGTGTATGCTTTTTATGTGTGATACTTTTAATATTTGTAACATTTTATGAGCAATATGTTATTACAAATTGAAATTGATTGACGTTATTACAAAGAGTAACTTTAAGAAAAAATCTCTTCTTTGCAATGTGGGGTAACTGAAAAGGTAAATAAATAGAATTGATTTTGAAACAGTCCTAATGCCTTAATGTTATTTATTTTTAGTATTTTAAGCAATGGGATAATATCTTTTTGGTTGGTAGATCCCCTTGAGCTGGCAATTTTAAAAGTAGACCTCAAGTCAAAAAAGTGTGGGCACCCCTGCTGTACACAGACTGAATATCTTGTTCATGCAAATAAAGATTGATGTGTATTGTGTCATTATATAAATAGAATATACAAAGACTGAATATCTTGTTCTTTATACAAATAAAGATTGATGTGTATTGTGTTATGGCAAAGTGTGCGTGGGAAACAGAATGTGGTGGGGGGGGGGGGGGGGGGGGGATGGGATAGGTTATGCTTGTGTAAGTCAAAGATTTTTATTTAGGAAAAAACAGTTTTTGGCTTTAGCCGTTTTCTTTTTTTACTTACAACTTCTCCACATTTTGAGAAGACACGTTCACTGGGTACAGATGTGGCTGGCATGGACATACATGTCATTGCCAGTACATATAAGTTTGGAAGGATACACATGTTTATGGTCAGCCCAGTAATTCATGGGGTCTTCTTTTCTTTCCAGTGGTGGATCTGTCATATATCTCTGCACCTCCACTGTTGCATCTGCTGTGACATTCCTCAACATCCTTGCTTCAGAAGCATCCCGGGCCATATAGTGCCCACAGGCCATCATCTGAAAGACAAAACACAACAGTAATTAGTACTAATTACTGACTGAAAGTTTACAATTTCTACATTTTATCAATACCTATTCATGAGTCTGCTAATACAGTTGAATTGAATATTACCTGTGGCTGCATCTGCTGGTTGTGTAGATGGCCGTTCTTCTGATGCTGCACTTGACAGTTGCACATTCTCCAATCAGTCTTTTGACTTGGCTCTGGGCACGACCCTGACTCACCCTAACCCTAACCTCCCCCGGGGCAGACACCTAAACCTAACCACCCACCCTCTCCCGACCCCCAGCGCACCTCGGACCAATGCTCCTTCTGAGGGAACATAGGGCTGAGGGAACATAGGGCTGAGGGAACATAGGTATGACCCCTCGCAAGGCTCGTTTGTGTCTGGGTCTCCAGGCCTTCAAATTAGCTTTTCATCAGGTTAATCAGGTTATCTCCCAGTGGTTTTGCTGTGGCATGCTGCTGACCCGAGGTGATTTGAAACAGATTGTGAAGAAAAACATTTTTATATATATTTTTCATCCCACGATTTTGTAACCCATTTTTCACCCCTGTGTCAATAATCTAATGTGATCCTGGGCTCTACACACCCTCCACCAACCTAGTCCCCATATATGGGGGACAAGGGGAGAGCAACGGACTTCAACTCATGCTTCCTTCATGCCTGAGTGTCCAAGTTGCTCCTTTACACCTGACAGGGGGGAGTTTCCCTGGTTGGACGTAGCATGTGGAAGGAACACGTTATTCCAACCAGTTCCTTTCCCCTCCATCAGGCGCCCCGGCTGGCCAGGGGGAGGCAGTTTAGTGACCAGGATTACTGCATGTTTTTTGTGAGGGTACCTACCCTAAGCAACATTTGTGATAGTGGAAAGAGTGGCCCCCCCACTGCCTGCCTCTCATCATACAGACGCTGGGACATGAGGTAGGTGCTGTTCCAGCGAGTGTCCACCTCCTGCATCAGCTTCAGGACTGGTTTCTTATTGGTCTTCTGCACTAGTTCCAGCATCTCCTTAGCTCTAGTGCTGGTCTTGAAGTAAGTGACCTGGTGCGCAGGTCTTCCAGGCCAGGTGTTGACACTAGTGCCTTCTTCACGACTCGGATCCGAAAGTGACGAAGAGTCGCCGAAAGGGGAAGAAATCTCGGCAAAGTCCATGTGCAAAGCAAATAGTATTCCGTTTCCCTAACAGCTGCAACCATGTTAGCCCCTGCATCTGTCGCAATGGCTGCCACCTTATCATAGATGCCCCATTCCACCATGAGAATCCTGAACTCACTGGCGATATTCTCAGAAGTATGAGCTGCTGGGAAAGGCACCACTGCCAAAACCACTGTGGCCAGCTTAGCAGAGTCATCCACATAATGGGCTGTCACTGCCAGATATGCATCCATATTCATGGAGGTCCACATGTCACTGGTCAGGCTCACAGCCGCTACGCTCTCCATCACAGCCGTGGCCTTGGCCTTCTCCTCCTCATATCTGGCCAACATCATCTGCTTCAGAGCCTTTCTGGATGGAAGAATATATGTGGGATCAAGCAATCCCACAAACTCCTTGAATCCAGAGTCCTCCACGATGGAAAAAGGCTGGCAGTCTTTCACCACCATGTTCACAAGAGCCTCATCCAGCTCTCGCTTCCGGTTAGTTACTAAGACAGACAGAAATATATACATTACAATAATGTAAAAATAAGGATTTATCAGACATTTCATTTACATGAAGCAGGGCTTGTGTCATGGAATATAGTCAATGTATAAGTGCAGTGTGATAAATCAATTATTATAATATAATAGCCTACCTCGACTACCCTCCTGGTTAACAGGAGCTCCATGATTCGCATGCTTCCCAGTGAAGTGCCTCATCAAGGAGGAAGTATTCCCATGATATGCCAGCTCCTGAGCACTCACCAAGCACAGAACCTCAAGAGAAAGGCATTTGATAAAAATTAAACCCAATCCATAGTTACTGGCTGTTCACCATTTAACAACTTTACTTCTATGCTTGCATATAGCTCTGCTGTCAGGAAAAAATAAACATGCATGGGAAATTAAGAAAACCTTATATTTTTGAAAAACACACAGACCAGACTTAAAGGGTGTTCAATAGCACTGATTCATGCAAAAAGTAATAATCAAAAACCAAGAAAATTAAGCTAGATGGTTTCCTCCGAACAGCAAAGATGAGTATGAGTAATAATAACACACTATATAGCCTACCTTACCCGGAGAGATAATATCAAAATGTTGCCACATGTCAGATCGAGCAGAAGCTGGCTTCTTCCTCGCTGGCTCCATGACAACGATCGATGATTATATATGATATAACAACAACTCAACAACAACTACTATGCAAACGCCTACTACTGCAACCCACAAATTGTGCATTGTTTGAGACGGTTATAAAGACGGGAAGGCGCTAAAAATCTAACTGTCTCGACCTGTCAGAATCGAGAGGTGGGCTCAGCTGGCACAGCTGGGTGGCACCGGGTGGCCCATCAGGTGATTCATTCACAGAACGAACCGGTATGACGGGGTTGTGAACCCGTGAACCAGTCTGCTGATTCGTTGGGAGGAATGAAACAGTTACTGGTTCGGACGTCATGGTCACGTGATATATTCCCCCCAGTGAAGCAAGCTCCGAAGCACTGGTTCATATGCAAATTAAGTTCTGTTTCGGAGCGTGTGCCGACGCTTCAGTACCAGATACCCATCACTGTGTTTTTGGACATCCTGCTTTACTGCCTGCATTTCTACACAGTAAGCCTTGTATTTGTTGGCCTGCTGCTGTTCTGCCTGCATTATGCTCCATAGATTAGCTTGTTTGGACTACTGTTCTCCTGCCTGGTTGTTACTGTAAGATTTGCCTATTTTCTCTTATAAAATTCTTAAATCTACTCTTGTCTACTGTGGCTTTGCATCTTGGGTTCAATCTAAACCTCACTCCTGACAAAATAATAATTAATAACTGGCCAATCAAATCAAAACGAACTATAATATAGCAGTGCAACTGCCTTACCTCACACACTGGGCAGCTGACCCGCGGTATAGGACACAGCTCTGGAAACCTCCGCAAACAGAAGAGTATAATTTTAATAACTTGCCAATCATAACTCAACAATGATAATATAGCAGCGCAACTCTGCCTTACCTCTTGTTAACTGGTACATACATGCATTGGGCGGACGTGCCCACGGCACATGAGGGCTCTATCTGAATGCCTCTGTTTGCAAAGCAAAGGAGGGCAAAACAGGTAAGGGGTTTAGCAGCGAGCACCTTCAGAGTCAGGACAACAGTATGATTTAAAGATGCTAAATAGCGATAAACGTTTAAACACACCTATGCACATATAGCCTATATCATATAGGGTACCTTCAGCACGAGATGCTCCCGCACGCAACCCCACGAGCAGACAAACAATGCCAGCTAAACGCCGGCCATGCATGGCTCCTATTAATTAGCCTGATGAGGAGGAGGGTGTTGTGTTGCTAGGGACAACCTGTGAAGTCATGCACATTACAACAATACAATCTTTTAACAAAACACTTTTTGTTTAAACAAAAATATCACTTGCCGTAGAGCCCCCCCCCCACACACACACACTTACAGGTAGGGTAGTTAACCAACAGTTTCTGTCCAGTTTCTGTCTATTGTTCTCCTCACCCCCCCCCCCCCCCCCCCCCCATACACACACACACACATACACACTTACAGGTAGGGTAGTTAACCAGGTAACAAGAATACTCGGCACTTTTACCCTTTTTGCCGACTTATCAAGATAAGTCGGCAAAACGTGTAGAAAACTCGGCAGACTCTTAAGAAGAATCGCCGCGCGACGACTCTTCTTCAGATTCTGCCGAGTTTTCTACACGTTTCGGGGCAGCTGCAGCTGCAAGTTTCTGAATGTTCTCAATCTGATCTACAAGCTCACAACGTGAGCTCTGTGTGGTATGTTGGATCTGTGTGGTATGTTGGATCACTCGACTTAGCATACCAAGTGATGATCAATTGCATTCGAGGCTGGGCGAAGTGTGAATCTCGTTAGTTAGCCTATTCTGTACTGTTGTAGTAGGCTAGCTATTCATTGAGAAATGCGAGGCCCTGTGCTTTATAATTTGTTAATCCAAAACTATACAAAAATCATCACATTTCTATCTATAAGGACAAAGAGCAAAGAGCAAAATTGCTCTTTTGCAATGTGAAAGAAATGCCACCGAATTCTTAATTATTTGGTAACCCTTCATTTTACGGTACGGTAATTACCAGGTAACTATAGTTACCTGGTAATAACCTGGTATACCAGGTTATTACCAGGTAACTACATGGCAATAGTATGTTTTACCTGGTAAGTACCCGGTAACTACTATGTAGTTATGCAGTAATTACTAGGTCATTACCAAGTATATTTCCTGACAACTACTAGGTAATTAACCTGTATTTATAGGTTTTTACTATGTAATTACCAGGTAACTACCCATTATTTATAAGTATTTACTCTGCTACCAGGTAAGTTACCCATTAGGTACCAGGTAATTACCAAGTATTTTCCTGACAACTACCAGGTAATTACCCTGGATTTATAGGTTTTTACTATGTAATTACCAGTTAACTACTCGGTATTTGAAGTATTTACTCTGTGACCAGGCAGGTTACCCATGTAGACCCTATAGGTAATTACCAAGTATTGTCAACAACTACCAGATAGTTACCGGGTAGTTATAAGTATTTACTGTGTACTTACCAGGTAACTACCCAGTATTTATAAATATTTACTCTGCTACCATGCAAGTTACCCAGTATTACTAGGTAATTACTAAGTATTTTCCTGACAACTACCAGTTAACTAACCTTTATTTATAGGTTTTTACTATGTAATTACCAGGTAACTACCCAGTATTTATAAATATTTACTCTGCTATCAGGTAAGTTACCCATTAGGTACCAGGTAATTACCAAGTATTTTCCTGACAACTACCAGGTAATTATATGATAACTGTGTTCAATGTGTTTACATGGGTACTACCCATGTAAACACATGGGTAGTTACAGGAGATTGCCAGTTGTTACCAAGTAATTCCCTGACAACTACAATGTAATTACCCGATAGGTACCCAGTAAGTAAGGAGGAACTGTACTGTGAAAGGAAGTGTGTTCTATTTCCATGATATTACCATGTACCAACCTGGTATTTGTACATTATGATCCTTCTCCATTACCCATCATGGTGTATTTTGAACATGTTACCCGGAAATAACAGATAATAACTAGGTATTTACACAGTTGGACCACATACATTTACAAAACGTTAACAGGTAAAACCTTTCAAGTTACCCTGTAAGAAAGGTGGAACTGTACTGTGAAAGGAAGCGTGGCTTATTTCCATGATATTACCAGGTATTTACCCACACTGATGAAAAAAGAAAACTCCTATGTTGAGATAAAATGAACAGATTACATGTGTTCAACATCAACAATTCATGTTTGACCACAGAACGTGATTATATGTTTTGAGTTCAAGTGAGTCATAAATTTATAAGCTCTGAAAGTGATTCAATCACATTGAGCTAATATATTTCAATTGAGTAAAAAGCATGGTGCGATTTAGCAGGAAGTGCCCAGGTCTCCTCTTTCCCCCTATTTCGCCATTGCTGCTGGACGTGCTGGTGGCCTAGAAGCAGGGGAGGCATATGGTAAGGCTATGAATCTTAATTATAATTATTATATGCCTGATTTCCCTGGGTTTTCATGCTGGTGTTGTTATGTTAACAATGCTAGCGCAGGTTAGCTATCATGTCATCTTGCATCAGACTAGAATGGTGTTTTGTTATGATGCTACCAATGCTAAACTCATGTGCAGCTTTCCGTTTAGTGTTTAGCTAAAAGCTACAGTACCAAGTGGTTAACATTGATGCACTAGTTTAAGCAGAGCAGTAGTTTGTATCTCTCTTTCATTTGCATTACAATGATAGTCATCAGCTGACAGTCATTAAACTAGTTAAAAAGGAAAGGGGGGAAATCGCGGGAAATCGTCTTTTTTAATGTTCGTTTTTAAGACGTTTTAGTGAATTTCTCTGGAACGGAAGGTCCAATCTGCTCAGTATAAAGTTTGTTTGATGCGAGGACAATATCCACGTTAGGTTGAACACGGTCAAATAACAAGCTAATCATGTAAATAATTTGAGGAAACATATGGTAGTATGCAAGCTAGCCTGCGTTAGCATTGGTAGCATCATAAAACAACACCATTCTAGTCTGATGCAAGATGACATGATAGCTAACCTGCGCTAGCATTGTTAACATAACAACACCAGCATGAAAACCCAGGGAAATCAGGCATATAATAATTATAATTAAGATTCATAGCCTTACCATATGCCTCCCCTGCTTCTAGGCCACCAGCACGTCCAGCAGCAATGGCGAAATAGGGGGAAAGAGGAGACCTGGGCACTTCCTGCTAAATCGCACCATGCTTTTGACTCAATTGAAATATATTAGCTCAATGTGATTGAATCACTTTCAGAGCTTATAAATGTATGACTCACTTGAACTCAAAACATATAATCACGTTCTGTGGTCAAACATGAATTGTTGATGTTGAACACATGTAATCTGTTCATTTTATCTCAACATAGGAGTTTTCTTTTTTCATAAGTGTGGGTAAATACCTGGTAATATAATGGAAATAAACCACGCTTCCGTTCACAGTACAGTTCCACCTTTCTTACACGGTAACTTGAAAGGTTTTACCTGTTAACGTTTTGTAAATGTATGTGGTCCAACTGTGTAAATACCTAGTTATTATCTGTTATTTCCGGGTAACATGTTCAAAATACACTATGATTAATGGAGGAGGATCATAATGTACGATTACCAGGTTGGTACATGGTAATATCATGGAAATAGAACACACTTCCTTTCACAGTACAGTTTCTCCTTACTTACTGGGTACCTATCGGGTAATTACATTGTAGTTGTCAGGGAATAACTGGGTAACAACTGGCAATCTCCTGTAACTACCCATGTGTTTACATGGGTAGTACCCATGTAAACACATTGAACACAGTTATCATATAATTACCTGGTAGTTGTCAGGAAAATACTTGGTAATTACCTGGTACCTAATGGGTAACTTACCTGGTAGCAGAGTAAATATTTATAAATACTGCGTAGTTACCTGGTAATTACATAGTAAAAACCTATAAATAAAGGTTAGTTAACTGGTAGTTTTCAGGAAAATACTTAGTAATTACCTAGTAATACTGGGTAACTTGCATGGTAGCAGAGTAAATATTTATAAATACTGGGTAGTTACCTGGTAAGTACACAGTAAATACTTATAACTACCCGGTAACTATCTGGTAGTTGTTGACAATACTTGGTAATTACCTATAGGGTCTACATGGGTAACCTGCCTGGTCACAGAGTAAATACTTCAAATACCGAGTAGTTAACTGGTAATTACATAGTAAAAACCTATAAATACAGGGTAATTACCTGGTAGTTGTCAGGAAAATACTTGGTAATTACCTGGTACCTAATGGGTAACTTACCTGGTAGCAGAGTAAATACTTATAAATAATGGGTAGTTACCTGGTAATTACATAGTAAAAACCTATAAATACAGGTTAATTACCTAGTAGTTCAGGAAAATACTTGGTAATTTCCTAGTAGCTACATGGGTAACTTGCATGGTAGCAGAGTAAATACTTATAAATACTGGGTAGTTACCTAGTAATTACACAGTAAATAGTTATACATACAGGGTAATTACCTAGTAGTTGTCAGGGAAAATACTTGGTAATGACCTAGTAATTACTGCATAACTACATAGTAGTTACCGGGTACTTACCAGGTAAAACCTACTATTGCCATGTAGTTACCAGGTAATTACCTGGGAGTTCTCCAGTATTCGTTAACCAACCGTTTCTGTCCAGTTTCTGTCTATTGTTCTCCCCACCCCACACACACACCCTCTGTGAGTATTTAGCAGGGCTGTGTGTTTTTGTTGGGTGGCACTTTCATCTGTGAAAGACAGGTGATAAGAGCTGAACTCATTTCTCTTCTGGACTAGGTCAATAGTCAGGCATCTGGTCTTTGCTCACTATTTGCTGACTATAAGGGCTAACTATGGTCAACAAGCGACTGTCTGCAGCTGCTGCTGCTGAAGAGATACTTGGGATTGTTGGAAGAATGATAACAAAGTTCGAGGACCAAGCTTTACACTGCAAACAAGAGATTGACCGCCAACGCAGACTACTGGACATGGTTCTAAAACCAGACATCAAATTACACAGAGCAGGTTGGTAACATTTAAACTGTGTGGTTTCATTATCGGTTGTGTAAAATATTTTTTTATGTAGAGTTCACTTGCATTCAAACCAATGCTATACTCATTGTATTCATCAACACAGTAAAAAACTGAAACCGTGTTAAACCAGAAAAAAATGTGTGTGGTCTTTATAATATAACTATGGCATCTTAGGTAACAATCTAAACATTGACCAAAACAATTCGAAATTGTAATCACTTTATAGAAAACGACACTGTTCCGACATTTAATGGTTTACTCTCATCTTTTGTGTAGACTTCCACCCTGTGTTAAAAACGGAGCAGGAGTGGAGCTCCAGTCTGGCCCAGGAGGAACCGGAGCCTCCACAGATTAAAGTTGAACAAGATGAGCTACTTCAAAGACCAGAGGATGCTGATGGATCACTGACGTTACTAGCAGTGAAAAGTGACGGTGATGCTGAAAACGGAGAGACAGAGCCTCTAACCAGCACCTCGACTCGACGTGTGGAAACGCAAGCTTGTGTTAAGGAAAGTGGAGCGTCACAACCATCTAGTGCTGTCCATTTGAATGAAAGTCATACGTGACAACTCATACAGGGAAAAGGCCCTTTAATTGTACAGTTTGTGGCAATGGCTTTGGTCACATGAGTACTCTGAAGATACACATGAGGATTCATACAGGGGAGAAGTCCTTTGGTTGCACAGGCTGTGGCAAAGCATTTGGTAAAATTGCAAGTCTGAAATCACACATGGTGATCCATACAGGGTTAAAGCCATTTGATTTTGTACAGATTGTGGCAATTCCTTTAGTCGAATGGGACATCTGAAGACTCACATAATGATTCATACAGGGTAAAAGCACTTTAGTTGTAAATATTGTGGCAAGTGCTTTCGAAAGAATACACAGTACTGGGGAAAAAACCCTTTAGTTGTACATACTGTGGATTAATTGGTGCCATGTCATTATTAAAACCTCTCGATATTCTGACCTCCAATAATTATGAAGGACACAATGACTCATACTTGGGAAAAAACCTTTTAGTTGCACATATTGTGGCAAAGGATTTAGTACGGATAGAAAGTTATAACTTGAACACTAACAAGTATAAAGAGGCCATCTGAGTTGTTATGTAATATCACACATATCAAACATGGACATATTAACATTCATTATCTTATCAATATTGATTTGACTGGAGTGGCTTCAACTTAAATTCTCCTGTAGTCAGGACATCCTGGTGTGATATCGTGACCAAAATATGTTTTCATACAAAGTTAACTCACTCATTCTTGAGATGAGGACAAAAGTGGAAAAAACATGTCCCACACATAAGAGCCTTATTTATGTTAAACGTAAATTAATTCATAAAAATAAAAGCACCTGCAAAGTTATATGTAATACAGTTGTGTATTCTTATGACATTGATTTCATTATATATTTTTTCATATTCCATCTGAATTAGTTAAAAGCAGGCTCTGTACCCAAAAATGCCTGTATTTAGCCTGTCCCCAGCAAGTGGTCACAATTTCAAACAGCCAAAAAAGTGTCTAATACTGTCACTATCACATAAATATACATACTAAATGAAAGTAGATTGTCAACAACATAGCAAACAATATACACAGTTAATTTTTAAAAGTCTTAAATTATTGTCGACAGATTTAGCCTGAAGACTCCTTTTCCAAGTCCTGTTTATATTTGTTGCAACAGTGGAGCACCTGGTCTGACAAGCATTCAATTGTTTGATATTTTAAACAAACAATGTTGATATCAATGTGGTCACAGCTTTTACATGTCAACTCCGTCAGTTAATTAACGTCCTTTGTTAATTGTGACCAGCCTACATATAGGGTGATGATGTTGAATGGCCTCCATAGGGTAAGATTATTTCCAAAAGCAGATATGACAGAACTTAATCTACAAAAATGTACCAATGACGACAAGCCTACCAATATGAGTCTGTTGAATGGCCTCCATATAGGGCAGTGGGCCAGTGTTGTGTTGCCTCTTAGACTGTCCCTAAAATGACATGTTTGACGTACATTACTAGCAGTCATTTTGTACCCATGGCAAGTCTACAAAGAAATGATGTACTAATAATACAACTATATTTGTATAGCACATGGAATGCAGCTCAAAGTGCTTTACAGAGCAATGGAGGAAGTAATAAAAGCATGGCACATACATTAAAATAAATAACAGTAATGCAGTACAGTGAGGACATGAATAACCAAAAGATTTAAAGATCATGACAAGTAATGACACGCCTACCGGGGTGACGGTCCTGTTGGATGGCCTCCATAGGGTGATGCACCAGCACTGTCCCCATGCCCTCCATAGGGCAGTGGGCCAGTGCTGTTGCCTCTTAGACTGTCCCTATAATGACATGTTTGACATCAATTACTAGTAGTCATTTCTTGCCCATGGCAAATCTACAAAGAAATTACTATGTACTAATAATGACAAGCCTACCGATAGGGTGATGGGCCTGTTGAATGGTTTCCATGGTGATGCACCAGTTCTGTCCGTATGTACTCCGTAGGGCGATTGGCTAGTAGTGTTGCCTCCGTCACTATAATGAAACGTTGAGACATAAATATGACAGTTAATGTACAAAGAATTTGCTTTGACAATGACTGCTACAAATATTGAAAACAAATAATGTGCTATGGGCAAAACAGGCTATTATAATAGTGGATATAGGCAATTTTACAAACTCATATCGCATTGAGTTGTGAGCTTGTAGATAGTTTAATTATTTCAATTATTTTTTTTGTTTTAATCGGATGAACTCAAAGGATTTGGATGATTATGCCTAAGTTACTGCACAACAATCTCAAATAATATAACTGTCATCAAGGATGTACTATTTGTGACAAACCGATACCCATAGGCTGATGGGCCAACAGTGCCCCAGTGCAGAGGTGTCGAGTTTCCCCAATCAGGTGATGTTTTGGCGAGTCTGTTCCCACAGTTAGGTGACGGTCCAACTCCGTTGGCCAGTCTGTTCCCACAGGTCCAACTCTGTTTTTTTTTACTTTGGGTTTCCCTTGATCTGTTGGTCCCACATATTCGACTGTAGCGCGGTAGAACTTTCCATTTGACCACTTTGCTAATACGTCTTGTCCACATTTGAGGTCTAGCAGGCGCAGGACTGGAGCCTCATCTGTGCCCAGTATGTTAGCAGGTGTGTCTATCTTTGCAGTGACCCCATCCTCCTCAAAACGCACAAAGGCATAATATCCTGAAGGAGAAGAGGCAGACATTTTACATTTCTATTCATTTAAGAAAAATGTTTAACATTTCAATTTATAACCACCAGTTTCTAAAACTAACATGCCCATTTAAAAATGTAATTATTAAAGTAGCATTGTAGCTTGGCCATTTTCAGCAAAGAGGTTTGTTGTAGAGGTATAAATCAGACAGTTTACTGAAAAACCTGTTCAACTGTAAGAGATTACACAATGCGGAGGATGTAGGCAAGATTTATTGCGGGAGAGAGTTGTTTACAAGGATGGATGGGTTGAATGAATGGACATGATGAACAAGAATGACATGATAAACAAGAATGACAGAACTGCAATGACAGGATGAAATGACTGGTGCACGGCACGGTGGAGGAGCTTTGGCGTAGTCCCCATGGGAGACAGGCCGGAGCCTCGGCTCGGATCCTGCCTGGCGAAGGCAGGGGGAGTCTTGAGCCTGCCCCAAAAGGAATTAAAAAGAGTACACACCTGGAGGCATTGGTACGAACTTTGGGTTGACCTAGAGCGCCGTTGACTCGCCCGGGGCCTGGAGGAGAAGGAGAGAAGAGCCTGCAGAGTTGGGACCTTGCAGTGACGGGTGAGGAGAGAATGGACCTCTTGCGGGACCAGCGGGGGCCCCAAAGCTTGCAGGCTACTGCGATGGGGTACAGCTCAAAATGCGCGATGGAAACTGGCGGCTGAATTAGTTCGGTAGGCCAGCTGTCGGAAAACCACTCCCCCTGGAAGATCCCCCCAAAACCTGTGGAAGGCGCTGCGTCGGTGAACAAGTGCATCTCGCAGACCCATCTGAAAATATGTTGTTTCAGGGACCCCCGGAAGCAAAGATTTTAGTTAAAAATGTTGGCTCTGAAAGAATATGTTCAAAGATTTGTGCCACATTTTCAAAAAATAGCTCTATAAGCTTGAGCTATGAGCTTGTAGATCTGCTATTTTTCAATAGCTAAAATATAAAATGCTTTAACACTAAAACGGGTTCCCGTTCAGAATGGGTTAATCTGAAACCACAATTTAATATATAGTGGTGGGGGTCCCCGCTTCACTGAATGTCAGTCTCCAGGTTCTCTTGAATATGTAGGACACTAATTTACACTGACACATGGGCATATTAGGAGTCTGCCAGTGCAGTGGTGCTCTTGTTGGGCATATTAGGAGTCTGCCAGTGCAGTGGTGCTCTTGCTGGGCATATTAGGAGTCTGCCAGTGCAGTGGTGCTCTTGCTGGGCATATTAGGAGTCTGCCAGTGCAGTGGTGCTCTTGTTGGGTCACCCCGGGATCCCCATAACTGAGTGTAAAAAAATTGAACCAAATTGATCTTTACGGGTCCATTTGGGTCACCCCTTCAATTAAGGTCCCTCAAACCACTTTGAAGACCACAGCACTAGTATACATTTAGGGCAGTAGCTCTGTTTTTGGTAATATTTGAATGTCTGTGACACAAATAGATCTCTCGCTTCAGATGTGAAGAGATCTGGCCATATAGGCTACATGGGGACAGCTGGAGAAAAATGGCCCAGGACCGGGATGCCTGGAGAGCTCTTGTTCGTGGCCTTTGCCCACGGTCGGGCTATAGGCGCAAGTAAAGTAAAGACAAAAATAGAATTGACAATAATGTCCACCACAAGCTTGGCCTCAATAGCGCAAATAATGGTTGTTTTGATTAGAATCAGAATCTGTGAATGCGAGATTAAAAGCATGTCAAAACGTAAACAAACCCTGCCTGAGTGGGCGCTACCATTTTGAATCTCGGGGTCAACGTACATCGCCCTAGCCTAGGCAGTACAAGCTAAATGATGGAGAGTTGCAGGTAACCAAATAGACCCTAAATTACATCTTTAACGCTTAAAATGTAAAATGAAACACACATTAAACCAAGGAGAGGTGTGCACCTTACACATCTATGGGCACCTCAATGTAAAATTGACCATTTTGTTCAAAATAGGGTTAGATATATTTGATGAATAATTTTGGAAATTTGTCTTGAGTAAAGTATACAAGATCTGATAATACTATAATAATATATTATTATTATTAATAAATAATAATAATGGTTCTCTCTCTCTCTCTCTGGATCTCTGGATGCATTGGAAACACAGCTGTATTTTAAGAGCTTAAGACAGGGCGACTTCTGATACTGAACAAACATGTAGCAATGATGACTACCGACTTTGGAACTAAAGGTCTCCATGCCCAGTGTCCTATCTGCTACACACAGCCAAACAGGTGGGCAGAGGGCACATGCACGCATACATTGTCGCAAACACAGTAGGCATAAACTCATTTTGAAGCCTGCCACTCCGAAGCACTGCCATTCCGACTCGCTCAATACTAACCCTGTCTCTAACCCTAACCATAACCGCACGCCGAAGCCACGTAGTCGGAATGGCAGTGCTTCGGAATGGGAGGCATACTATGATCCGACGGAGCATTGCTCCGAGGTGCGCTGGGGGTCGGGAGAGGGTTGGGGTTAGGTTTAGGTGTGCTGCCCCGGGGGAGGTTAGGGTTAGGGAGAGGGTTAGGGTTAGGTTTAGGTGTGCTGCCCCGGGGGAGGTTAGGGTGAGGGTTTGAGGTAGGTTGTCGTTCAGACCAATGCTCCGTCAGACCAAACACATGCACTCCTTCGGAATGCCACTCTGCTGCTGCATAAACTATACATCTACCACATGGGGATGATGTGCAGACATTCATGTCCTCCAGTTTGCAATCATTGAAGTTGAAGATATATTTCCGTTATCCGTTTCCAATTATGTATCATACTCACATGATGAGTATGATTTTTGAGGGGTGGTAGCCTCTCCAATATGGACTTTAAGTCTATGGACATGTAATTAGTTTGCCAGGCAAGTTTATGGATTTTGTTTAGGCACTTTTATACGTCATGTAGCCGATATAAATAGAGTGGGTACCCGATCATCACACGATGATGATTATTTGTTTTTTAATAATTATCTTTTGTCACAACTTGGTTAGTAACCTCCAGCTAATCTGACAACCATGATTCACAAAATGGCTTGAAATGCAAATGGCAGAGGGTGAAGATTTTGTTATGTTCTACCACTAATGTAGTTTCACCCTACTTTTCTTTAACACAGACAATGAAGAAGCAGATTCCAACTCAGGCTCCGGAGATCCTTCTGATGGCCTAGCTGAACTGCATGGCGTTGATGAACCTTTTGAGGTTTTGAAGTTTCCCCTGATGACACCGATTGGATATATGATGATGGAGCACATATCTTCAGTGAAGGATTTGTAGAGGGTTTGGGTGAGGAGTGTGAACAGTCAACATGCAAGGACGAAACGGACCCACCATTATATGGCAATGCATCAATAACTGTTGCAGAGTGTCTTTTGATCATCATGGCTTAAGTAAACGGTCATAAAATAACTGATAAGGCCCTTGGTGACTTACTTAAACTGTCCAAATTGCTTTGTCCCGATAGTCTGAACAAAGACAGTGTACAGAGATTATTTATTTTCACGCTCTGCTTCATCCCCTACTGTATATTACATAACTATTGCATTAAATGTGTTTTGTCAGTAGAAGGTGAACAGTTAGAATGTCTGTCTTGTGCGACCAGTCTGTCAGAAGGAGGATCATCCTCATGTTTCATTGAAGTTCCAATTGATGCTCAAAAAAGGTCATTTTTTTCTCACACCTGGTTTTCAGGAGAAACGTAACTTTAGATTTGACAGGAAGAAAAAGGATCCTAAAAACATTGTAAATGTCTGCATCATAAATATCTTCAATAAACTTGTAGATGAGTCCCCTTAGTGACCCTAAAAACATCTCGTTTACTTGGAACACAGATGGGGTACCTATCTAAGTTTTCAGTGTGGTCTTTTTATTACTTTTCTTACAGCAATATGCGACACACACAAGTTGATGGAATTACTGTGCAACCTGCAGAGTTGGCATCTGAACCTTTTGTGTGTAAAGTGCTTACTATTGCTGGAACATGTGATTTGCCTGCTAAAGCTTTAGTACTTAATTCGGTGCAATTCAATGGGAAATATGGATGTCATAAATGTGAGCAGCCTGGGATAACTGTGAAGACTGGGGAGAGGGGACATGTTCATTCATTTCCATTCACAACTGAAAATCCAAAAGGGCCACCACGCACAGATGAAAAGTTTGCTCTTGATGCTAAAATGGCAAATGACACCAAATGCACTGTAAGAGGGGTGAAGGGTCCCTGTGTGCTTAGTCAATTGAAAAGTTATAACATAATCCAAGGCACTGGCATTGATTACATGCACTCTGCTCTTTTGGGAGTGATACACCTTTTGATGGCTCTGTGGTTTTCTACAGAGTTTTCTTGTAAGCCTTTCAGCATGTCAAAAAATAGTAAAGAAATTGACAAGATATTTAAAGATATCTCTCGGTCAGTGTTCTCCCACAGAATGCATTTTAAAGCATCAGAATATCGGGACCTTTTGCTATTCTATAATAATAATAATAAACTTTATTTGTATAGCACCTTTCATACATAAATGCAGCTCAAAGTGCTTCACAGGGCAAAAATAAAATACAATAAAACACAAGTAGTTAAAATGATAAAACAATGGCAAAGAACAAAATTGAATATAAGAACATAAAATAAATAAAAATAAAAACAAATAAAAACACCACATGCAGCAAATCAGTCAGGACAGGGTAGGAACGTGCATATTAAAACTCAATTAAAAGCAACGTTGTAGAAGTGGGTCTTGAGCTGAGCTTTAAAAATGTCTACAGAGGCTGCCTGACGAAGGTACAGTGGGAGCTTGTTCCATGCCGACGGCCCGTAGAAGCAAAAAGCTGCTTCCCCGTATTTTTTAGTTGCCATTCTTTTTGCCAACGCGAGCAGGCCAGCAGTGGAAGACCTTAGGGGGCGGTTTGGGACATACCTAGGCAGGCAGTCATGTAGGTAGGAAGGTGCGAGACCATTGAGAGCTTTATAGACAAGTAAAATAATTTTAAAATCAATCCAAAAAACAACCGGAAGCCAGTGCAGTGATGCCAAAACTGGAGTAATATGTTATCTCATCCTAGTTCTAGTTAAAACTCTGGCTGCTGCATTTTGGACAAGTTGTAATCTGTCAGTTGTTGTCTTAGGCAGTCCTGAAAAAAGTGCATTGCAGTAGTCAAGCCGAGAAAAAACAAAGGCGTGGATTAGCGTTTTTGCATCGTCCAAGGTTCTATCTATGGACCTGTTGTTTTCCGTGGTATTCTTCAATCAGTGTGCTACAATCACTTCCTACTTCTAAGTGAAGCCATTTTCATTCTGTTGATGGAATCCATATCTGTAGAACAGGTTGATCATGCAGAGAAACTGTTGTGGAAATTCTGCTCTCAGATTGGTCACCTCTACGGTGAGCGGTACCAAACTGCAAATGTGCACCTTCTCGTTCACCTAGCAGACAGTGTCAGGGCCCTTGGTCCATTATGGACGCATTTGTGTTTCCATTTTGAAGACAAGAATAGCTATTTGTTGAGGCTCATACATGGTACTCAAAATATACCAATTCAGATGGTCAATGCAGTCAAACTTGTGCAGTCTATTCCTGTTATTTCACAAACCATAAAGCCAATGATGCCGAATGCCATAGCTGAATTTTACACACAGTTGTCTAACGACCTTAGTTTTGATCAGAAAAACAATGATTAGTCCAGGACTAAACTAATTGGAGCATCAAGTGAACTTCAAGTAGAGGAAATTCACATTCACATTGGAAAGACATGCTGGTCCCTGCATTGATTCTAAAATGGTGAGAAGATTTGATAGGGCCCAAGTTAAGAGAAATTATCTCACATATGGACAGATTGAGTTCTTCTTTACCTCTGAACAGTCTCGTGCCAAATGGGCTCTTATTAATGCATTTGAAAGTGCATATTTTACGTTGCATAGAGATACTGTCACAAATGGTAGCCTACATGCTTTGATGTTGTACCGCAAAATAACATTGAGCGGTGGGGGGGGGGGATAAACAAAAAAGAACGAATGAAAACTACAATAAAGTATTTCTAAATGTCACTTGATTTCTGCTTACTTAGTTTTTTTGTTATTTGTGTGTTTACACCATATGGTCTAAATAAATCTGTTACCTGATTTTAACATTAAATACGGCTTTGGTATGTGATAGCCATGCAGACATAATTTAGCCTTCATTCATATTTATTGAACCCCAAATCAAATGTAACCAAGTGGAGTCGCTAAGTACTCCTAATGTCACAGTAATACTACGCCACTCCCAATTACAGGGTGGGAGACCCGGAAATACCAAGGTAAGTGTTCAGTTTGAGTGAACAATAACTGTCTGTTGCTTCATGGAATATAACTTTATTTTTAGAACGTACAAAGTATTGACATTTCCTTTAAAAACATATACATGTATTCACAGTATTGACATCTCCTTTAAAAACGTATATTCACTAATTACAGAGATACCAATAGGGGGTTATCAAGTCGTCCACTACACAGATAAGGAATCGGATCAATTGCACTAATATACACTCATTTCCTAGGTCCATAAACACAAGGTTGAGCACTGCAAAATAAGCACACCATCACTCTGAGCCAAATATGGTTGGCATTAAAAACACTGCAAATCAATAAGAAAGGCTAAAAGCCCAAAAGAACACTGCACTGTAAAAGGGACAGTAGTCCTTGAGTGAAACTATGCAATATAATCCTGAAACCAATATATCCGTCGTTGGTGATTAACTAGTTAACTCTTTGGTTAAAGTAGTAAAAGTGATTAAAACGCCACTTGGGCTATATGATATCATCCAATCCCAATAAAGTATAAAAACTATAGCAGCATAGCCTTGAATTCCAAAGTATAAAAACTATAGCAGCATAGACTTGAATTCAAAACAAAAAAAAGATAAAAAGAACAGCGGTTCACAGTATGAGGCCCAATCTGTAAAGGAACATAAACCTTGATTAGCCTCCAATTGACCATATAGCTAAAGTGCTTTCCTGGTTGTACTCAGAATAAGATTCTGACTACAACACTGATGTAGCCAAACAGTTATACAGTAATTAATAAAGTGCATTAAATGTACTTTGCACTGCTGCTTATGCAAACTAGCCCATATACCCTGTTAAGATGGTCAGGGACTCCAGGTGGTTGGTACAACAGTGTGTTTGCTCGGTCGGGACACCGTCTGTGTAATATAAACATATAATGAGGACTCAGTTTCATTCATAAGACAAAGACTGCTATACTGTCGCAATATGGGCGCAAGCCTACCTCTAGACTCAGTGTGCAGGCTTACACACGCACATACGTTAGGCAGGCTCTTGTCAGTGTATTTCTTTCGGATCACCGTCTGTGCAACAAACACATCACACACATCGTGAGGACTCGCACCATAACAGCGAAACTGCTATACTGTTGCAATACGGACGCAAGCCTACCTCAAGGCTGTTGTGTACACACACGGACACACACACATTAGCCAGGCTCTCGTTCGCCGCTTGCCTCTGCGTCTAACAACGAGACAAGGGTTTGCATAAATAACTGGAAGACAGTTCAACATGAATTAAAGGCTTGTTTGTGCTGTTGCAATATGAAGCGAGCCTACCTTGGTTTCTCTGAATTATACACACAGGCTGACAGGGCTGTCACTAACTCCAAGCTCCACAGTTTCTGACGAAGAAAAATAAACATAAATAAACTGAAGGTTGTTGACATATCAACCTAGGGACAGGTAACCCTATAGTAGTAAAACCAAGAGCTTACCTCGATGCTACGAGCACAGACACACGCCACATAGCCTGACTGGAACAGGAAAGATCCTGGGTAAAACACCACCTATTCCCTATGCCTGTCCAGCTACCTTATATGCTGAGCTGAGGGGGGTGGTGCTATGACACCTATTGGTGCAGTCCCACTGATTACATATATATCCGTAAACAGTATTTATATACAGTAGTGTAGGTATCGTACCTCGGGGTTGCATGCCGTCACTTTTGGAAAGATGGCTTCAGCCACATCACGTCTCCCCATCAGTATTGGCCACACTCCCGTTTCCTTTAGCCCTTTTCTGAGTTGCCTGATCTGAGTAGTCGTACTGAACAGAACCTGCATTGTAACGCAATACACAATAGTTAAAAACAAAAACTGAATTTGGGCCAATGAAAAAATATAGTGGATGGTAGCTAATGTAACATCAGCTTCTGAGCCCCTTTGGAACAAAATAACTGGTTCAATTTAACAGTTTGTATAGTGTAGACTAGTGGTTTAACCATTTTCATATAAAGGCCCATTATTTGACATTTGAGCCACCAAGTCATTATTGGATAGGATTTTGTCCACAATTCCATGCTGCATTGAAACATTGATCAAAAATATAATTTACGTTATGTAGACTTTTTAAATTAATGCAGATGTTTGGTTACCAACTCTCCATCAATTACCACCTGAAAACCACTGATTTAGACATTTAATGTCCCGATTCTATAGTTAACATTGGTGATCAATATAATTCATGTTTTTCTATATTCCATTACTTCTTTTTGTAGAATTGTCTGGTGCAGGTATTTTCTGTTGGCATCAGTCACTCGTGGGAGGTCGTTTTGTGTAGCAAGGTCATTCACGGCAAATGTTTGGTCCTCCGACAGCTCCTCGTTGCCCTCCAGCTGTAGCAGAGGAGAAATTATTATTATTATTATGCTTTGACCAGACAAAACAAAAACCTGCATAAAGACTCACTACTTTTTTGTATTCTGGCCTCAGTGTTTTAACAGCCTCTTGGGGCAGGTGTAATCTTATGTGAAATGTACACGATTTGCCAGTTTCACATGAACTTCTACATAAAGATTTGTCAAGATCTAATCCTGTCAGACTGCTTCGTTATGGTTACTATATTTGAAGCAAGACACAATTAATTCATAATATATTTTATATATAGAGTCCCTTCCCACAAATATGGAGTCATAAGTACAATTCAATTACTTAGTTACCTTTGTTTTAGCTTGCAATAAACTAAATTAGTTACTAGTGGACACCACTGCTTCTTACCAGCGCTATTGTGTTCCTATGCTCAAGATCAGGGACATCCTCTAAGCACAATATGGCCGTCTCTACTGGTCCACCCAACAGAACATGGACAACCTGATCCCTGCCAACCCAGGTCCACCATGGAGGAAAGAATGTCCAACTATTCGGCCCGCCATCACAAAAAGGTCATTGTCCAACAGGGGCTGGGATACAGAGGGGATGAGGTGATCCTGCTGTCCCTCAAACAGCATGGTTACATCAGTACTCCCTGCATAGTGACCATGAAACCATTAGTTGTTTTTCCCCTCCCCCAGAAGAATGTTTTTCATGAAAATTGACAAGACATCAAATTGCTGCATACAGACTGATATCAAGGATACAATTGTGAAGGTGCTTCCTTAGGGTCAGACAGAGCTATACTGTAGCACTAACAAAGCAAACCAACATACCAAAATTCATGTGTAGTCCTGCCTGCAAAATATGCATTGCAAAACTGATGAAGTGCCACGTCACACCGACACCGACAGCCAGGTCACCTAAACGCAATAATAGTTGAAATAAAACAATGGTTGATCTACGGTCTAGGACCTGGAAACAGTCAATAATGGCTACTGTACTTTCTCATTCAGAAACATTGAAATAATTAAAATAATTAAAATATTATTAAAATAATTTATGGACATTTTATGGACAAGAACCAATTACTGGACGCTTGTGTGATACAGTTCTCAATTTCATCCAACATAAATAGCAAATGCTCAGTGGCATAAATAACCAAAATGAGAATTTAGCAACTGTACACATTGGGAACTAAATGTGTGACCCGAAAGGGGATCCGCAAATTCTGACGGAGCATTAGTCCGACATGAGTCTCACATGTCGAACATGCGCTGCTCCCGTGCTTGCAGTTAGGGTTTGATCAGGTTGTCGGACCTAGTTTGGACCAAGTACTGCACCCGACTAAAATAACTTGATCGTATATATATTTGAAATTAAATATTGCTACCTTCCAGCACACACAAAAACGAGGCAGCCCACTTTGGTCGCTTTTGTTTGTAGAATGCAATGACTGAAGCTTCTCTGTCTTTCACTTCAGCATGGATGTCCATGGTCAATCTAAGTTCTGGCTCCCGACAGCTCTTGAGGTGCAGCTCTTGAGGGAACCTCAATTTGCTGCCAGTCTAGGAAATACACAAAAACAGTGTTTACGGTTAAACATTTCAGTGAGACATTTTCAAAAAAATCCAAACTGGTTGATAAATCCAATAAAGGGCACAATATCAGATGGACTTGCACCGCCATCTTTAGTGTAGTTAAGACATCGTTGTAATTACCCCTCTCCATTGGAAGAGGGAAATCACATAACTATTGGATTGTATCTTCAAAGGTTGAGGGTTCTAATTATCAGCAATTAACTGTAGTAGAGTTAGTAAAATGGGAATACCTTTCAATAACAGATACCTGCAATGTGGTGACAAATGAGCAACAGCCTCTACAGACCGTGAGCGCATATATATATATGGTTTATTTGTTTTGGTTTAATATTTATTGTGCAAGTGCAATATGTAATTCTTTGCGATATGGAAGTAAACTTATAAGTGTAATAAGTATGTGTCAGTTTGTGAGGTGTTAACTGGTACCTGGGACAGAAGGAGCAACTGTGACTGCAGGAGCAGCAGCAGTTGTGTGACTGTGATCGGGCACCGCATAACTTTCTGCAATTCTAAGAAATTACACACACGTATGCCATGATAAGCTCTCTGCTGCAATTATAACTATTAAAACAATCAGTGAAATGCAAAGGAATGCTTAAGTCAAATGTATTCGTACCCAACTCCACAAAAGTTTGCATGCCACACAATGTCCCGTGTTGGAAATGCTTCCCCACAAATAGGACAGATCTCCTGAAAAGAGAAATTAGCATGCATTTATTTCATGATATTTACAATTCACAACGGAGACATCGCAGGTAGCAAGTAAAAAAGGAAATTACTTCAATTGGAGCCTCATCCACAACAGCAAACTCATCACCATCATCGACATTGATGACTTCATCCTCGCTTGGTGGTGGCACATCACCGATCTTTGAATAGAGTGAGACAAATTTAATTTGAATCCAAATGGCATAAGACACCATACAAGGCAGCAAACTGCACATCAGGAGCAATTAGGGGTTAAGTCTTGCTCAAGGACACTTCAACATCAACTCGCCGGGATCAAACGGGGAAGCTTGCAATTCCCATCCGGCCGCTCTAACCCCGAGTCACTGCCACCTTGGCCTACAGCCACAAGAAATTTGGCACACAGCATTTGTCGAGTAGCCCCGGACACAGACTAAGAGTCGACTCTGCCACTACACTGCTTTTTCCGTAAAGAAGCAAACATACATAATCAACTAACCTGTATTCCGTTAGTGAATAGTTTGAACGTTACTTACCTCTTCAACAAGACATTTCTTGACATGGAGGGTCAGGAACTGCAATGGCATAGACTGCCCACATGTCCTGCAGCTGGCCTTTGGCATCCTCATGGGGAAGTGGGCTGCAATTATGGATGTGAATCATCAATTAACCGGTTAGTTGATAAGTGACGTTAGAAATCTGAGAATCTTAATTTCAATCAATGTCTGAACAAGGCAATAAAGTCCTTAACAAATATTTATTTGACCATTTGATAGTCCCCCCAGGAATCCGCGATTCCGCGATCGCGGAAATTTTCACGGATGTGGAGGCCGTCCGTGGATTTCAAAGTCATCCGCGGAATACAACGTGCAGTGCAGAATATTACATTTTACATGCAGTTTTCATCCCGGCCGCTAGATGTCGCGGTCAGATAGACGGGATCTAATCACAGCCGGTCCGGTCCGGCCGGATACGGAAACACGGCGGCGTCGCATGCGTGCATATGGTGTATTGTGTGCGACGAATTCATCAGACCAGATTGTTTTGGAGAAGGCGGGCTGTGCATCAGCGGATGGTGCTGATTAATAAATAGAATAGACACCGTGTTTTGATTGACAGCGATAGCGACGGACATAATAATGGAGAGATTTGTTCGAACGAATCCCCCGACGGTAAATAAATCAAAGCTAGGAAACATTACAGCTGCTGAAAGAGCTAAATCGTATGCAGAATTGCATGAGGATGGAGGCAAGCTCTTTTGCACAAGTTGCAATAAAGTAATTGATCACCGACGAAATTCTACAATCAAAGATCACTTGTCTTCCAGTCAACATTTGAAGAGAAAAAAAGCAACTCCTGCGGACGTCGCTTTAAAAAGACAGAAAACTATCACAACAACTATCACTAAAACCGCGGCTGCTGAGGAAAGAGAAAAGGTAAGCTGTTGTATTGTAATTTTTTAAAGCAATGTATTCTTGACTTTACTGCGCCTTACTTTACCAACAGTTCTCAACCTGTGGGTCGGGACCCCCAATTATTTTGAGGGGGTCACCAGATGACAGTAAAGTGACACTTTTAATACCTAAAAAAAGGCCTCATCCTACAATTCCAAGTGGGTGGCGGGTCCCCAGTTCAAATATGATTATCTTTGGGGGTCACAGCCTGAAAAGGTTGAGAACCACTGCTATAGGCTATACAAAATACAGTCAGTAGTTTATGTCACTTCAACTTCCCTGGTGTGTGTGTGTGTGTGTGTGTGTGTGTGTGAGTGTGTGAGTGAGAAAGTCAGTACAACTTCTCTGGTTCTGTGTGAGAGAGAAAGTCAGTGTTTATTGTTAGATATATTTACAGTGCATTTGATAAATAATGTTCTTTACTGTACATGTTTTTATTGCTACTAGTATTGATTATGTCTAGGGTACTGTATATTGTCATTAAATATGTCATTAAATGTCTATGTATTAAATACACAGGACCACAATACTTTTACTTTGTACCACTGTACTATTTGAAAACTGTTAGTTATCTGTTACGGACCACGGTCCTTTTGATTATTTGTTATTTGTTTAAGTATAATTATTATTTATGGTGGCTATTTAATTAGCATAATAATTATAAGTTGTTACTTGTTATTATGTGTATGGCAGGTAACAAACTGTATCTCTCCTACTGCAGTACTCAAGTGAATTGACAGACACGGCTCTGAGTGACAGGTCCCTGATTGGACCTGCCCCTCTGTTCCTTATTGGTTCTCCCTGGCAACACCAGCTTCCTGTTGGCTGGCCACTCTTCCTGTCTCTGTATAAAAGCTCAGTTGAACTTGGCCTTCAGGAGGGGACGACAGCATTCTGCAGCAGAGACTCGATCCCTCTAGTCCTCTCTCGTGCCTGCCTTATTATTATCCTTAGTATTGTTTGTTCTTGTTCATAATGCCGTAAGTTCATTTGCCTATTTGCCAACTGTATTCTTTATTTCGTTTTGAACCTGTAAACCTAATTATTTAAGTCTTGTTAAATAAGAAGCCCGGTCCCTACCAAACACCATGTAGGAGTGCCAGGTACATTTTCTTTCGTTCGTTTATTGTAATTTTGGTTAGTTAGGGTAGTTAGGGAATTAGAATTATTACTTTGTTTAAATCATTTGTTAGGGCCTTAGTTAGGGGTAAACCTTTGTTTTTTTAGATATATTCGTTTTGTTAGCATAGGACCTGCACTCCGAAGCCAAAGGTGTGAATTGTGAACAAGAAAATGTACAAAAATGTCTCTGCTGTGGACTAAAAAGAACGACGACCAATAAATTGAAGTTATTTTCATCCTGTCTCCTCTCGCATTATGTTATTTGCCTTCACCCTAGACGAAGGTGCGTAACATAATATTCAATACATAAAAATGATGTACAATTAATCAATGTATTGTGTTTTACATTCTGTTTTGGCAGGTTTGCACTGAATGGATCAAGGCTTGTACAGCAACAAACACACCACTGTCCAGATCTGACAATCCCATGATGAGAAGTTTCTTGCGCAACAGAGTAGTGAATGGGGGAGCCATCCCTGGCCATACACAACTACAAGAGAGGTATCTACCAGAGGTATACAAGGTGGAGAAAGATGTCATCAAAGACCTCATCAAAGACATGCCTGTCTCTGTCATGTTTGATGAAACGCCTGATGCAGAAGGACGCTGCGTGCTCAACATAATGGTGTCTCCTCTCGTCAAGGATGAATCTGGTAAAATCCGCAGCTACCTGGTTGACACTGTTTTCCTAGACAAATGCAATCATTCTACAGTGGCAATTGCAGCAGTCAATGCTCTAAATGACTTTGGAGTGAAACAAGAGGATGTGATTTATTTTGATACCGACAATGCTGCATATATGCTTAAAGCTTACAAGAGTGCCCTCAAAGCCCTGTTTCCCAATTCCATCCATGTGACATGCCTAGCACATATCATGAATCTGATTGGAGAAGCTTTCAGGAAGCCTTTTGCGGAGGTGAACACCTTCATGAGATATTTCTCACAGGTATTTTACATGGCAGGTGCAAGGAAGAGGAGATACCTGAGCTTTCTCAGAACCTCAGACACAACATCAAGAATGGCTCCAAACCCTTGTGGCACAAGATGGAACTCATGGTACAGGGCAGCAGCTTACCATGCAGAACACTTTGCCTTGTACAAGTCCTTTATCAAAGAGGAGATGGAGACCTGCAAGCTGTCTGCCCCCAACTCACTGGAGCAACTGTATGTCATTACACAAGATGAAGATCTCTCTATGACACTGCAGATACACCTCAACATCATTGTTGAAAAGTCAAAGGTGCTTCTCCAGCTTTGTGACCTGTTTGAAAGCAACAGGCCTGTCACAATGAAGGTTTTTGACATATGGGAAGATCTGCAGGTCACATTTGCAACCAACAAAGAGCTAAAGGTGGAATCATGTGATCACTTCTTTGGTCCAAATGTCCCTTATGCCAGGAAGAAGGAGACCCTGGCCATATTTGAACAGGCCTACCAACTTGCAGAAGAGAAGTTGTCTAAGTACATGGATGGTGCCCAGCCGGCCATGCAGTTCTTAACCCATTCTGACCTGAGATCAGATTCATACGAGGTTTCCACTGGACACACACTAGGTCTGATTAACCCATTCTGACCTGAGATCAGATTCTAAAGATGTCAGTAGTTCTTCGATTTTTCAAAAATAGCAGACCTACAAGCTCGTAGCGCGCCACGAGCTTGTAGATCTGCTCTTTTTCAATAGCTAAAGCATAACATAGTGCTAACACCAAAATGGGTGCCCGCCCAGAATGGGTTAAAGGGGGAGTATCCCGGCCCGAGATTAACATTGCTGATAAGGTACATCACGTGGTCTGAATGAAAACAGTTTCAAACGACACGTGACTATATCTCAGGCTCTGACGTGACCTAGCATCTAGCCGAGCTGAGTGGCTAGTGCACTAAAGGCTAATAGTTTTGAGGTAACCTTTTGCGTCATACTAGGTGAAAGTATAATAAAAAAAAATATTTTATTGCTCGAAAATCTTCCTTACAATGACATTGAGTTGTTGCACTGAACTGAACTGAACTGTTGCATAATCGCAATTTCGCGTGACTAGTCCGTCTGAAGCCCACCACACACCGGCTGCGAAGTCCCCCGTGTGTGCGAGAGAGAGAGAGAGATGCGTCCCTCTCTCTCTCTCTCTCTCTCTCTCTCTCTCACACACACACACACACACACACACACACACACACACACACACACACACACACACACACACAACATTGTTTGAACATGTGAAATGTTTCTTTATGCATAATGAATTAATGAGAATCGCGGGCCGCGGTAAGCCTTGAACTCTGGCCGGACACAAGGCACTTCAGAACGGGGAGATTGCGAGAGGAGGTGGGGGTGGTTTTGGGTTTTTTTTTCTCTCCCTCCGTATATCTCTCTCTCTCTCTCTTTAGAGGGTCTCAGAGGGAGACAACTCACCGAGTCCGAAAACTGTATTAAATTAATAGTTTGTACTTTGTAGAACTGTAACAAGCACAAAAACTATTCAATACAGTATTAAAATGTCTGCTTTGTTTGTTAATGTTTACAGATTTGCTCACGATTTATTGAAATTGAAAACGTGTTTACAGTACTTACAGTGTTTGCATAATCATTCAGGCTACAGGAATGTTTTAGCCAATAGCCACAGGTGTGAAACAGTTAGTCGCACCGTCATTGTTCTGATTGTGAGGGGGGTATTTTTATGTCTATACTCTACTTTACTTGTCCTAGATTCTAAGCCATGAAAAGATTCTGCATTCTTTTCCATTCTGCAGCAAGGGGCGATATAATGCTGTGATTCATTCCACTTTACTGACTGTTTCATTGCCTATATTATGTCAGATTGTCCGTCATGAGTGACTACTCGTCGCCATAATATAAATATGAAATGGGAATATTTAGGTCAAATTGCTGATTGATTTTGAACATGCATTAACAATAGCCCCGAGAAGATAAGAACACAAGACAACATGCATTTATTTATTCCAATTACTGCTGCTCTGTCCAATTTATTCATTACAGTCGAGCCGATCGCTCTCTGCCCTGTCCTTGGAATTGACGTAGGCAAGACTGTCTACAGAATTCACGAGTGAAAAACATTGTATGGGTAATCCGTAATTGGGTATTATGAGTCACTGTAAGTAACCGTGTCGGCCCCAATTCATGATGATTACGGATCCCCATGTCCCATTCATGCAGGTATGCATATGTCCCATATGTGCCCTCTCCCTCCGCTCATTCTGTAGCTCCAGAATGAGCAGAGGGAGAGGGCGCATTATGGGGCTAGCAGGCTAGTCTGCCCTACCAGAACAGCGGTTGTTTTTTAATGGTATAGTCACCCGCGGTCACAGTCTTAAAAATAAAAATATTTTCTCTAAAACTGCTTGGTAGGGCTATAGCTGGGAAAGCCTCCACTTCATTCAGTAGAGCATTAGACGTAACGAGCTGTCACTCATTCATTCATGCAGCCCCATGTTGCAAACACAAGGAAGGAAGGAACCTTCACTGCCTGCCCTGCAGCAGGCCAGCTAGTCTCTCTCTCTCTCTCTCTCTCTCTCTCTCTCTCTCTCACACACACACACACACACACACACACACCGCGTCTCGCCGTCTTGCAGTTGCAATGGATGACGGATAGAGCCGATGCTCTTCTTGGTAAATAATAAACACAACTCTTCGCGTTCACAACAGCTATACACACAGGCTAAAACATACCGATAGAATCAACTTGGTGTGTGTGTGTGTGTGTGTGTGTGTGTGAGAGAGAGAGAGAGAGAGAGAGAGAGACCGCCCCTATATCGGGGTGTGTGTGTGTGTGTGTGAGAGAGAGAGAGAGGGAGAGAGTGTGTGTGTGTGTGTGAGAGAGAGAGAGAGAGGGGTGGACTCAGGTTAGGCCGGCGCAGTTTTGCTAGAGTAGTCACAGGCAGTGGTAACGTTACGTGAAGCTCCAGGGCTCCGTGAGCCCTGTTCAGCACTTAGCCGGCTGAGGGCGTGTCAGCGGGGGGGAGACAGATAGACAAGATAGGTACGATGGAACCCGTCACGCGAAATTGCGATTATGCAACAGTTTTCCCTAAAACTTACACGTCAACTCAATATCATTCTAACGAAGATTTTAGAGCAAAAAAATAATTTTTCCACCAAACTTTTACCCAGCTATGAAGCTAAAAGTGACCTCAAAACCACTAGCATGAGTTGATAGCCACCAGGAACGCTAACTCGCAGAGCCCAGAGCCGCTCTGCCATTTAGCCCAGATACAAGATCAATTTCATTGGTCAAATTGAGCTGGCCCGACCTGACGTCACAATCTAGATGCTAGTTTTAATAGCCTTAATAGCTTCCAGAGGGGCGTGTCAGTCCCGCTTTAAGAGATTGCAGGGTTTTCAATCCCAGATGTGTCATCTTGTTCAGCGAGGTTCAGGATCTGAGCAGCATCCCTGGTTTCCAAGATATACCTAAGGAAGAAATCCACCTCTACTTCACAAAGTTTGGCCCAGCTGCAGTCAAGGCCTCAGTCTTTGGAGTGATTGACACAGATCTATTCTGGGACAGCATGCAAGAGCCACTACCTCAGCTGTCCAGGTTGGCAAAGAGGTACAAGGACTGTGTCACTAACTCGGCAGATGTGGAAAGGTCAAATAGCATTTACAAACTGGTGCTATCATCGAGGAGACGCTCACTGTCTGAGCCCAACATCAAAGCACTGGTGTTCCTGTACTTTAATTTGAAAGTGCAGTCTCTGGAGTGTGCTCCTGACTCAGATAGTGAGCAGGATGCTGATGAAATGCTGTAATGGCATCTGGCTCAAACTGAGGGATGGGTAGACTGTTGTGTTAAGTTGTATCGTATCTCAGATTTTTTTTTTGTGTTTAAAAAAAGAAAAGAAACTGTGAAATGTATATAGTTTTGACTGATTGCACATTATGTCAGCATTTAATTGCTATAAATGTCTGAATGTTTACATTTTCTATCTGATGTATGCAGTAATGTTTTCCATATCCACTGGATATAGTGGATAGTTTAAACTTGGTTATTGAAACCAGTATTTTATGTACACAGCCCTGCCTGTCAGCTCCAGGCACTTGTTCGGTTCCTAAGCTAAGCTTTCACACATATTTTGGTGACACGTTTGCACTTTTTATGTCAGCATTTCATTGCTGTAACAATGTTAATTGTTTACATTTACTACTTTACTACATTACTCTGACTGCTGTATGCAGTAATGTTTACTCTGTGTCCTGTTCTGTGCTGCACAGTAGGCTACATTATTGTTATTTTCTGGTTTTACCAGTGTTCAGGGAATGAGAGAGAAAGCACTGCTGCATTTAACAATCCAAGTGCCAGCAGGTTTTTAGTTTTACTGTATCCAAATTCATTACAGTACAGCACCCATAGTTTGGTGACACGTTTGCACTTTTTATGTCAGCATTTCATTGTTGTAACTGCATGTTACTTAATTGTTTACACTAGCCCTTACCCGTTGTGAGATATTTGCCCCCCTCTTGTGGCCGTGGGGGGGGTACTGCGCCCGGTGCGTTTTTAATTCAGTAATAAATCTTGCATCCTTTGGTATTCTTCTCCTGATAAACTACACGGTTTGCACACATCTCACCATGCACAACGGCGACAGGTAGCCTGTCCACACATGGACCGCTACTTTGCATTGATATTCATGTCATATTGACAGTACAATACCCATTTTTGCATTTTTTAATCCACTAATAAATTCATTATAAATCATTAATGTGTCAAATTGGAAAAAGGGCTCCATTAAGACCTCCATATAATTATGGTCCATGCCTGTGTGAAAAGTGGGAGTGATTGGGCCAGCCAATGTTGAGATAAAGCGCTGTCAGGGACATTCAGACAGACAGACAGACAGACATTCGCTGAATTTTAGTATGATTTATTATCTGACTGCTGTATGCAGTAATGTTTACTCTGTGTCCTGTTCTGTGCTGCACAGTAGGCTACAATATTGTTATTTTCTGGTTTTACCAGTGTTCAGGGAATGAGAAAGAGAAAGCACTGCTGCATTTATTACAATCAAAGTGCCAGCAGGTTTTTTTGTTTTACTGTTTTCAAACTCATAACAGTATGTTTCTAACTTAGAATGACTGAACTTACTGCAAATAAATCTGCCCAAGAGGGACAAAGAACATTTTTCTGTTGATTATTTTATTTTATTAATGTTTCACAGTGTTTTGGTATTGCAATTGATTTCATAAGATAATTTTTACTTCATTATTACATGAAAAAAATTGCTTTATACCTGGTAATTTCAGGTTGTTTTTTAATGCCCGCGGAATATTTACTTTAAGCCGCGGAATATTAACGATAAGCCACGGAATCAAGAATTGCTCTCCGCGGAATCAAGAATTGCTCTCTGCGGAATCTAGACTTTTTCTCCGCGTTTTCCTGGGGGGACTAATTTGAGATACAGTGGCATGTTTGGATAAAGAAAATATGAAATATGCACTCTCAGTGTCTTGTCTGTCACATCACATGCAAAAGCAGAGCAGTTTATGTGGCCACCAACGTGGTGTTAAATTGAAGAATTTCTTAACGGAAATGAATCGATTAACTATCAACATCCCTACCTGCAATCCAGTTCATCCTGAATTGGGACAATGAAGAGGGTGTGTCGGCCATTGTTTGTAACATTCTTCAGAAAACTTCCAGTATAGCCCACATCCTCTCCAATAACCTGGACAAGCTTCCTCTGCCCATGACCACCTAAATACAAAAAATAAATATCACTGGTATTTATTTTGAGAAATTTATAAAACATTTGGTAGCAGACATAGAACTACCATCATTAAATTATTTAAAATAATTGACATTACAGAAGAAACACTGATATAACTACAGACTGAATTAATCGTAACATAAGTTACGATTGGTTGTAAGAAATAAATGCATTAATATATTCAATACAGTACAAGTCCAGTAGGATTACCTGTCGCTTTGTGGCAAAGCCATGCTCCATTCAGCTGTGCCAATTTGGAGAACTGAAACTCCAGTAGAGCAACGATCTAAAACAGGTTTAACATAAAAAATAAAAAACAGTGTTTAGGGTCATCCACAGTTCCACACAGACTGACAACTATAAATATAACTCAATGATCAGAGCAGCAACAATGACAACACGACGCCATGTAAAGGTTGATAGATTTTGATTACTGGACATCATGGTTACCTCATCGTGGGTCGCATCCTCTGTCACCTGGGCGCTTCTTAGCTCGGACACCTCCCTGCCTCAAATATGCAAAAGAACTGTACAAAGGGAAAGCAGTGTAATCAATATTAAAATCCCAATAAGCTTTATTTTGGTACTCTAAACAGAGGGACATAGCAGAAGCTCTGAGACAACAATGCTACACATTGCAGCAGCAGTAGAGAATAGATAACAATTTTAATGTTCAAAAGACATCATTTACCAAGTCAACTCAGCAGAGTAATGATTCAGATAAAGAATAGACTCATATTTTACAGCTATAATTAATTGCAGTAATATGTGGGGCAGGCAGCAAATACCTTTGCAGTGACTGACCAACAGTTGGCAGTGTTGGTGCAGTGTGCCTACTGCTGCCATAGGTGACAGTGGTGGCAGTCACAGCTGGGGCAGAGGGGCCGGGCCGGCCGGCACTGGCGGTCACAGCGGGTGCAGTGTGCCTACTGGGGCTGACATATGGTGGGGGGCCAGGTTGTCCTCGTCCCCTTCCTCTTCCCGAGTAGTAGCGCAGGAAATCCATGTCATTTAATTCCTCCTGCAAGAACAATTGATGAGCTTCTAACATGAATAGAACACAACAATGACACAAATTACACCTAATTAGGGTCAGTTTTGTACTATAGAAAAAGAGTTAACAAAAAGGGCAGAAACCCATAGAAATATGCCACAAAGCATATACACTATGTTTGGTCTGGTCCATAGCTCTGATTTTTATTTTATAGAATACATTGAATGAAAACTTGGCTAACAGTGCGTGCACGCAATGAATGGGGCCTGCACAATGTCTGAAACCAGAAAATGGCCGCCACTGCCATGCTAGTGAAGACCTTAGAGTATATATACTGTATACTCTAAGGTGAAGACACACAACTTTGAAAGGAGCAGCTAATGTTGTCAAGGTTGGTTACACACCGGCATTCCGACGCATCGCCATTCCGATCATTGACTTCTATTGATCGGAATGGCGGGGTTTCTCCCCTTTGGTTAAGACCCCGCCACTCCGACGATTAAACACATCGCTATTCCGAACCCTATTGATCGGAATGGCGGGGTTTCTCCACTTTGGGAAAGACCCCGCCACTCCGACCCCCCCCCGCCTCCGATACGTACATCAATCCAGCCCCCCCACCACCCCACTCCGTGCATGTGCGTGTGCGTTTTTTCCGTACGGTCTGGCTTACGGCCATACCACCCTGAACACGCCCGATCTTTTTTTATTTTTTTTATTTAGTCTGTCTGACGGACAGACTCTATCTCTATTATTATTATTATTATTATTATTATTATTATTATTATTATTATTATTATACTGATGACAGAGTATGATTGCCGGACAGCGAGTCTTCTTCAATGATCGATAAGATATTATATAGCCTGCATGCTGCGTAACCTCAAAGCAGTCACGTAGGCCTACGTGTTGCCCTGCAGTGGGAATATTAAAACGCAATAATATAATGCTTGTCACAAATATTGTATTATAAACATTGTCATCATCATCATCATCATTGTTGTCATCATCTTATTATTATTTGTTGTTGTTGTTATATAGGCCTAGGCTATGATTCTTGTTATTGTTGTTATTTTCAATCTTCCTTGTGAATAGGCTACTAATCCAATAATATTTTCATGTTATCTTACTTGTGAGTAGTATCTAATGCGCAGCCTTAAGCCTATCTTCCACACCCAAAAGTTCGCTTAGAAGGTCCGGATCAGAGACCAAAATGTTTAAATATGTTGCATTTTGGTCCGTTTAGTTCACACAGGACTTTGAACCAAATATATGTGAACAAATTGATCGATACTGACAGAATATGCTATTTCTATGGAAAATTACTTCACTGCCAAACACACACACATGCACACACACACACACACACACACACACACACAGAGTGCGAACCCGGTCTCTCTTTTTGTCGACAGGCCGGCAGTAGGTTGTGAAGTTGGCTGGGGTCAAGGGTCAAGGGCCAGTGATTTCACAGGGCAATCCTCAACAGAGGAGAGGCCGCCTCCCCAGCAGATGATGCAGTCTTCAAAGTATGAGGAAAAGGTCCCCAGAATGCAGACCGGGCGATCCCAGAAGAATGAATATGGGCAGTGGGGTCGCAAGAGATATAATGCTTACCCAAGGCGTTATGAGTTTCTTTCAAGAGAGCATGTCCAGAAGAATGAATATGGGCATGTTTACATTCAAGAGAGCATGTACAGAAGAAGGACGTTCTGGCCAGACACAGATCTGATAGCTGACCACATGTCAACAGGACCAGTACCTCACCCCAGGAGAAGATTCAAAGGCGGTGAGGCCAGGGCGGACTGCAGGAAGGGGGACTTTTGAAGTTCCACATGGCCCACTGATATATCAGGGAAGACGGCGGTTTAGTGGTGATGGATGTCATTACCGTGATGAGAACTTTGGTGTTGTTCGCCAAAGTGTTTTTTGTATAAATCTATTGTAAAGTTTGTATGGTCAAGTTTATATGGGTACTGTGAGAAGATATTTTATACTCATTTGGATAAAAAGAAAGGAAACAGCTGACTTGCATGTTGTCCTCCTTATCAGTGAACTGTCTGGCTGACCTAGTGACCTCCCTTGGTTTGGAGATTAGCAGCCACCCCTTTCCCCCCCACTAGTTTCACCCCATGTTGGATGTTGAAGGCAGACACTATGAGTTCATTTTATTGTGTGTTGTTTTTGTTTTCACCTCTGAAACTGATATAATGATTATTAACTGTTTTGTTTTTAATAGTTTACAAATTGAATTGAAAAAGGGATGATTGTTTTCGCCTCCCTATTAACTAAGTAGAAGTTTGATTGCAGGTTGCTCATGTGATCATATGACAACATGAGGTGTAAACCTAAACAGGTTAAGTAAAAATACAAGTTTTAATATAAAGTAGGGATGATGTTATTTTAGCCTCCCTGGATTCTTAGAGACAGTATTGTGTTTTGATTTAGTTTTCATGCTAAAATGTAATGTTTGTAGGAGGTGTGTTTGTAAAGGACATGGTAAAAGGTCCTTAGATCTCTTTAGTTGATAAGTAAAGGCCCATAAATAAATAGGTGTTGGCATAAGAATGTGTGTCTGTTTTTCCCTCACTAAGCCATAGTGAGTTATTTGGCGCCAGCCATCTTCCAAAAATATCAAAGCATGGTAAAAAAAAGCAAGAAAACAAACAAAGGTTACCTCCCCCTCAGGACCATACAGTATAAAACCCCTCAGGGCAGAGGGTTCAGGGTTCCAGTCTTCAGTCCGGAGGGGATAGGAGAGGTACCAGATCACAGAGGATGCTCTAAGCTTTTCAAAGAAAGTAGATAGCCCAGTTTTAGAAACTTAGTAGTAATTTGCTGAATATCTCCAGTTTTGCTAAACGACTTTATATTTTACTTTATTTTTTGGATTATATCATTTTTGTGTGCAACTACAACTGTATAATAAATCTTCACATTTTTGGAAAATCAACACCCTGGTCTTGTATCCGTCTATTTTTGGTGAGTATACTGTTGTAACTAATATTGAATTATGTTTCCAGGGTATAAGTATGCAGTATTGGGTGAGCGATGTGTCAGTTGCCTCAATTGCCATGCACAGTCAGGACAAATAGAAGAAATCTACTAAAGTTTGCATTTCAACCCAACTCATGTCACAGGCGAGACGCTATGACCTCTGTGTTCAACGGCCAGACTCCTCAGGCGAAGCGCTGAGGGGCCTGAGGCCTGGGCCTTAATAACAGAGGCCGCACTATCCTTTAGGCGAGACGCTGGGGGTATAGGGCGGTGCTCTCTCTTCAGCAGCAGTTCAATAGATACCCAGGCCATACAGGCGAGTCGCTGTAGAGTCCTGGGATCTGAATCCACTATATAAATATACCTGGAACTCAGCTTCATCGTACTATAACAGACAGAAAGAGTGACCGACCGAACTTGAACCGGCAAAAGGGGGACAGAATTGTCAGGTACACTCAGACTGTCTAACACTTTTAGGACTGATTCTAATGAAAAAAAGGAGGACACGATTTGAACTCTCTCTCACTCTAACAGATCACAGACACACACTGCCCAGCTCGCTTTAAAGCCCATGACTAGAGAGAGACTTATTGCATAGCCCACTGTGGTAGAATAGTGAAGTGCATCGCTCCTTTGCAGGACTTGTCGACAACCATACAAACGTTTTTGAACAACGCTTATATATCCACCCATGGTGCAGACCACAAGACGTGAATGTAGCTGCATTCTGCAATGCATTATACGGCATAACTTTGCGCGGCGGCGCATACTAAAAAAAAAAGCTAACATTCGAATCTGTACATATATACCGGTAGGCCTATGTGTCGATAGCTTGTAAATCTGTTATTTTTTCCAGCATGTTAACTTAAAACATTGAAATGTGCTGGCTTGTAGAGGGTACTGTATGAATAAGCAAAATTCGTTACTTAGTAGGAACGAACAAACCAACAGCCATGCAGCTTAAAGCTGCTCAGAGAGGAATCTCAACATAAGTGGATTTCATAATGTGCAGTATAGGCCTACATGTGTCATAATAATTAGTAAATCAGTGTACACAATCTGAAGAAAACCTGGAGACTGACATTCAGTATAGGTTAATAAAGATCAAATATATGGACTGTACAGTGCAGTACACATTGATGATAGCGGACACCATT
>NW_027665755.1:0-103557 GCF_963924005.1 Protomyctophum bolini | reverse complement strand
CTTGAAAACTATGTACCGTATGGCCCTATAAACTGTGTTGGGATGAAAGCTAGCCACTTTGAGCAATGTGGGAAGTGCTGGGGCAGTTTGGGACAACAGGGCCAAAATGTCACTTTCACAGTCCAAAGTGCCATTTTCACAGTAAAAAGGCCTGGTTCACTTTTGCTTAGCTTAGTCTGTAACTTGAAAACTATGTACCGTATGGCCCTATAACTGTGTTGGGATGAAAGCTAGCCACTTTGAGCAATGTGGGAAGTGCTGGGGCAGTTTGGGACAACAGGGCCAAAATGTCACTTTCACAGTCCCAAAGTGCCATTTTCACAGTAAAAAGGCCTGGTTCACTTTTGCTTAGCTTAGTCTGTAACTTGAAAACTATGTACCGTATGGCCCTATAAACTGTGTTGGGATGAAAGCTAGCCACGTTGAGCATTGTGGCAAGAGCTGGGGCAGTTTGGGACAACAGGGAATGAACGGGGCCAAAATGTCACTTTCACAGTCCCAAAGTGCCATTTTCACAGTAAAAAGGCCTGGTTCACTTTTGCTTAGCTTAGTCTGTAACTTGAAAACTATGTACCGTATGGCCCTATAAACTGTGTTGGGATGAAAGCTAGCCACTTTGAGCAATGTGGGAAGTGCTGGGGCAGTTTGGGACAACAGGGCCAAAATGTCACTTTCACAGTCCCAAAGTGCCATTTTCACAGTAAAAAAAAAAGATTCATTTTGCTTAGCTTAGTCTGTAACTTGAAAACTATGTACCGTATGGCCCTATAAACTGTGTTGGGATGAAAGCTAGCCACTTTGAGCAATGTGGGAAGTGCTGGGGCAGTTTGGGACAACAGGGCCAAAATGTCACTTTCACAGTCCCAAAGTGCCGTTTTCACAGTAAAAAGGCCTGGTTCACTTTTGCTTAGCTTAGTCTGTAACTTGAAAACTATGTACCGTATGGCCCTATAAACTGTGTTGGGATGAAAGCTAGCCACTTTGAGCAATGTGGGAAGTGCTGGGGCAGTTTGGGACAACAGGGCCAAAATGTCACTTTCACAGTCCCAAAGTGCCGTTTTCACAGTAAAAAGGCCTGGTTCACTTTTGCTTAGCTAGTCTGTAACTTGAAAACTATGTACCGTATGGCCCTATAAACTGTGTTGGGATGAAAGCTAGCCACTTTGAGCAATGTGGGAAGTGCTGGGGCAGTTTGGACAACAGGGCCAAAATGTCACTTTCACAGTCCCAAAGTGCCGTTTTCACAGTAAAAAGGCCTGGTTCACTTTTGCTTAGCTTAGTCTGTAACTTGAAAACTATGTACCGTATGGCCCTATAAACTGTGTTGGGATGAAAGCTAGCCACTTTGAGCAATGTGGGAAGTGCTGGGGCAGTTTGGGACAACAGGGCCAAAATGTCACTTTCACAGTCCCAAAGTGCCATTTTCACAGTAAAAAAAAAAAAGATTCATTTTGCTTAGCTTAGTCTGTAACTTGAAAACTATGTACCGTATGGCCCTATAAACTGTGTTGGGATGAAAGCTAGCCACTTTGAGCAATGTGGGAAGTGCTGGGGCAGTTTGGGACAACAGGGCCAAAATGTCACTTTCACAGTCCCAAAGTGCCGTTTTCACAGTAAAAAGGCCTGGTTCACTTTTGCTTAGCTTAGTCTGTAACTTGAAAAACTATGTACCGTATGGCCCTATAAACTGTGTTGGGATGAAAGCTAGCCACTTTGAGCAATGTGGGAAGTGCTGGGGCAGTTTGGGACAACAGGGCCAAATGTCACTTTCACAGTCCCAAAGTGCCGTTTTCACAGTAAAAAGGCCTGGTTCACTTTTGCTTAGCTTAGTCTGTAACTTGAAAACTATGTACCGTATGGCCCTATAAACTGTGTTGGGATGAAAGCTAGCCACTTGAGCAATGTGGGAAGTGCTGGGGCAGTTTGGGACAACAGGGCCAAAATGTCACTTTCACAGTCCCAAAGTGCCATTTTCACAGTAAAAAGGCCTGGTTCACTTTTGCTTAGCTTAGTCTGTAACTTGAAAACTATGTACCGTATGGCCCTATAAACTGTGTTGGGATGAAAGCTAGCCACTTTGAGCATTGTGGCAAGAGCTGGGGCAGTTTGGGACAACAGGGAATGAACGGGGCCAAAATGTCACTTTCACAGTCCCAAAGTGCCATTTTCACAGTAAAAAGGCCTGGTTCACTTTTGCTTAGCTTAGTCTGTAACTTGAAAACTATGTACCGTATGGCCCTATAAACTGTGTTGGGATGAAAGCTAGCCACTTTGAGCAATGTGGGAAGTGCTGGGGCAGTTTGGGACAACAGGGCCAAAATGTCACTTTCACAGTCCCAAAGTGCCATTTTCACAGTAAAAAGGCCTGGTTCACTTTTGCTTAGCTTAGTCTGTAACTTGAAAACTATGTACCGTATGGCCCTATAAACTGTGTTGGGATGAAAGCTAGCCACTTTGAGCAATGTGGGAAGTGCTGGGGCAGTTTGGGACAACAGGGCCAAAATGTCACTTTCACAGTCCCAAAGTGCCATTTTCACAGTAAAAAGGCCTGGTTCACTTTTGCTTAGCTTAGTCTGTAACTTGAAAACTATGTACCGTATGGCCCTATAAACTGTGTTGGGATGAAAGCTAGCCACTTTGAGCAATGTGGGAAGTGCTGGGGCAGTTTGGGACAACAGGGCCAAAATGTCACTTTCACAGTCCCAAAGTGCCGTTTTCACAGTAAAAAGGCCTGGTTCACTTTTGCTTAGCTTAGTCTGTAACTTGAAAACTATGTACCGTATGGCCCTATAAACTGTGTTGGGATGAAAGCTAGCCACTTTGAGCAATGTGGGAAGTGCTGGGGCAGTTTGGGACAACAGGGCCAAAATGTCACTTTCACAGTCCCAAAGTGCCGTTTTCACAGTAAAAAGGCCTGGTTCACTTTTGCTTAGCTTAGTCTGTAACTTGAAAACTATGTACCGTATGGCCCTATAAACTGTGTTGGGATGAAAGCTAGCCACTTTGAGCAATGTGGGAAGTGCTGGGGCAGTTTGGGACAACAGGGCCAAAATGTCACTTTCACAGTCCCAAAGTGCCGTTTTCACAGTAAAAAGGCCTGGTTCACTTTTGCTTAGCTTAGTCTGTAACTTGAAAACTATGTACCGTATGGCCCTATAAACTGTGTTGGGATGAAAGCTAGCCACTTTGAGCAATGTGGGAAGTGCTGGGGCAGTTTGGGACAACAGGGCCAAAATGTCACTTTCACAGTCCCAAAGTGCCATTTTCACAGTAAAAAAAAAAAGATTCATTTTGCTTAGCTTAGTCTGTAACTTGAAAACTATGTACCGTATGGCCCTATAAACTGTGTTGGGATGAAAGCTAGCCACTTTGAGCAATGTGGGAAGTGCTGGGGCAGTTTGGGACAACAGGGCCAAAATGTCACTTTCACAGTCCCAAAGTGCCGTTTTCACAGTAAAAAGGCCTGGTTCACTTTTGCTTAGCTTAGTCTGTAACTTGAAAACTATGTACCGTATGGCCCTATAAACTGTGTTGGGATGAAAGCTAGCCACTTTGAGCAATGTGGGAAGTGCTGGGCAGTTGGGACAACAGGGCCAAAATGTCACTTCACAGTCCCAAAGTGCCGTTTTCACAGTAAAAAGGCCTGGTTCACTTTTGCTTAGCTTAGTCTGTAACTTGAAAACTATGTACCGTATGGCCCTATAAACTGTGTTGGGATGAAAGCTAGCCACTTTGAGCAATGTGGGAAGTGCTGGGGCAGTTTGGGACAACAGGGCCAAAATGTCACTTTCACAGTCCCAAAGTGCCATTTTCACAGTAAAAAGGCCTGGTTCACTTTTGCTTAGCTTAGTCTGTAACTTGAAAACTATGTACCGTATGGCCCTATAAACTGTGTTGGGATGAAAGCTAGCCACTTTGAGCATTGTGGCAAGAGCTGGGGCAGTTTGGGACAACAGGGAATGAACGGGGCCAAAATGTCACTTTCACAGTCCCAAAGTGCCATTTTCACAGTAAAAAGGCCTGGTTCACTTTTGCTTAGCTTAGTCTGTAACTTGAAAACTATGTACCGTATGGCCCTATAAACTGTGTTGGGATGAAAGCTAGCCACTTTGAGCAATGTGGGAAGTGCTGGGGCAGTTTGGGACAACAGGGCCAAAATGTCACTTTCACAGTCCCAAAGTGCCATTTTCACAGTAAAAAGGCCTGGTTCACTTTTGCTTAGCTTAGTCTGTAACTTGAAAACTATGTACCGTATGGCCCTATAAACTGTGTTGGGATGAAAGCTAGCCACTTTGAGCAATGTGGGAAGTGCTGGGGCAGTTTGGACAACAGGGCCAAAATGTCACTTTCACAGTCCCAAAGTGCCATTTTCACAGTAAAAAGGCCTGGTTCACTTTTGCTTAGCTTAGTCTGTAACTTGAAAACTATGTACCGTATGGCCCTATAAACTGTGTTGGGATGAAAGCTAGCCACTTTGAGCATTGTGGCAAGAGCTGGGGCAGTTTGGGACAACAGGGAATGAACGGGGCCAAAATGTCACTTTCACAGTCCCAAAGTGCCATTTTCACAGTAAAAAGGCCTGGTTCACTTTTGCTTAGCTTAGTCTGTAACTTGAAAACTATGTACCGTATGGCCCTATAAACTGTGTTGGGATGAAAGCTAGCCACTTTGAGCAATGTGGGAAGTGCTGGGGCAGTTTGGGACAACAGGGCCAAAATGTCACTTTCACAGTCCCAAAGTGCCATTTTCACAGTAAAAAGGCCTGGTTCACTTTTGCTTAGCTTAGTCTGTAACTTGAAAACTATGTACCGTATGGCCCTATAAACTGTGTTGGGATGAAAGCTAGCCACTTTGAGCAATGTGGGAAGTGCTGGGGCAGTTTGGGACAACAGGGCCAAAATGTCACTTTCACAGTCCCAAAGTGCCATTTTCACAGTAAAAAAAAAAAGATTCATTTTGCTTAGCTTAGTCTGTAACTTGAAAACTATGTACCGTATGGCCCTATAAACTGTGTTGGGATGAAAGCTAGCCACTTTGAGCAATGTGGGAAGTGCTGGGGCAGTTTGGGACAACAGGGCCAAAATGTCACTTTCACAGTCCCAAAGTGCCATTTTCACAGTAAAAAGGCCTGGTTCACTTTTGCTTAGCTTAGTCTGTAACTTGAAAACTATGTACCGTATGGCCCTATAAACTGTGTTGGGATGAAAGCTAGCCACTTTGAGCAATGTGGGAAGTGCTGGGGCAGTTTGGGACAACAGGGCCAAAATGTCACTTTCACAGTCCCAAAGTGCCATTTTCACAGTAAAAAGGCCTGGTTCACTTTTGCTTAGCTTAGTCTGTAACTTGAAAACTATGTACCGTATGGCCCTATAAACTGTGTTGGGATGAAAGCTAGCCACGTTGAGCATTGTGGCAAGAGCTGGGGCAGTTTGGGACAACAGGGAATGAACGGGGCCAAAATGTCACTTTCACAGTCCCAAAGTGCCATTTTCACAGTAAAAAGGCCTGGTTCACTTTTGCTTAGCTTAGTCTGTAACTTGAAAACTATGTACCGTATGGCCCTATAAACTGTGTTGGGATGAAAGCTAGCCACTTTGAGCAATGTGGGAAGTGCTGGGGCAGTTTGGGACAACAGGGCCAAAATGTCACTTTCACAGTCCCAAAGTGCCGTTTTCACAGTAAAAAGGCCTGGTTCACTTTTGCTTAGCTTAGTCTGTAACTTGAAAACTATGTACCGTATGGCCCTATAAACTGTGTTGGGATGAAAGCTAGCCACTTTGAGCAATGTGGGAAGTGCTGGGGCAGTTTGGGACAACAGGGCCAAAATGTCACTTTCACAGTCCCAAAGTGCCATTTTCACAGTAAAAAAAAAAAGATTCATTTTGCTTAGCTTAGTCTGTAACTTGAAAACTATGTACCGTATGGCCCTATAAACTGTGTTGGGATGAAAGCTAGCCACTTTGAGCAATGTGGGAAGTGCTGGGGCAGTTTGGGACAACAGGGCCAAAATGTCACTTTCACAGTCCCAAAGTGCCGTTTTCACAGTAAAAAGGCCTGGTTCACTTTTGCTTAGCTTAGTCTGTAACTTGAAAACTATGTACCGTATGGCCCTATTGCTCAAAGTGGCTAGCTTTCATCCCAACACAGTTTATAGGGCCATACGGTACATAGTTTTCAAGTTACAGACTAAGCTAAGCAAAAGTGAACCAGGCCTTTTTACTGTGAAAATGGCACTTTGGGACTGTGAAAGTGACATTTTGGCCCTGTTGTCCCAAACTGCCCCAGCACTTCCCACATTGCTCAAAGTGGCTAGCTTTCATCCCAACACAGTTTATAGGGCCATACGGTACATAGTTTTCAAGTTACAGACTAAGCTAAGCAAAATGAATCTTTTTTTTTTTACTGTGAAAATGGCACTTTGGGACTGTGAAAGTGACATTTTGGCCCTGTTGTCCCAAACTGCCCCAGCACTTCCCACATTGCTCAAAGTGGCTAGCTTTCATCCCAACACAGTTTATAGGGCCATACGGTACATAGTTTTCAAGTTACAGACTAAGCTAAGCAAAAGTGAACCAGGCCTTTTTACTGTGAAAATGGCACTTTGGGACTGTGAAAGTGACATTTTGGCCCTGTTGTCCCAAACTGCCCCAGCACTTCCCACATTGCTCAAAGTGGCTAGCTTTCATCCCAACACAGTTTATAGGGCCATACGGTACATAGTTTTCAAGTTACAGACTAAGCTAAGCAAAAGTGAACCAGGCCTTTTTACTGTGAAAATGGCACTTTGGGACTGTGAAAGTGACATTTTGGCCCCGTTCATTCCCTGTTGTCCCAAACTGCCCCAGCTCTTGCCACAATGCTCAAAGTGGCTAGCTTTCATCCCAACACAGTTTATAGGGCCATACGGTACATAGTTTTCAAGTTACAGACTAAGCTAAGCAAAAGTGAACCAGGCCTTTTTACTGTGAAAATGGCACTTTGGGACTGTGAAAGTGACATTTTGGCCCTGTTGTCCCAAACTGCCCCAGCACTTCCCACATTGCTCAAAGTGGCTAGCTTTCATCCCAACACAGTTTATAGGGCCATACGGTACATAGTTTTCAAGTTACAGACTAAGCTAAGCAAAATGAATCTTTTTTTTTTTACTGTGAAAATGGCACTTTGGGACTGTGAAAGTGACATTTTGGCCCTGTTGTCCCAAACTGCCCCAGCACTTCCCACATTGCTCAAAGTGGCTAGCTTTCATCCCAACACAGTTTATAGGGCCATACGGTACATAGTTTTCAAGTTACAGACTAAGCTAAGCAAAAGTGAACCAGGCCTTTTTACTGTGAAAATGGCACTTTGGGACTGTGAAAGTGACATTTTGGCCCTGTTGTCCCAAACTGCCCCAGCACTTCCCACATTGCTCAAAGTGGCTAGCTTTCATCCCAACACAGTTTATAGGGCCATACGGTACATAGTTTTCAAGTTACAGACTAAGCTAAGCAAAAGTGAACCAGGCCTTTTTACTGTGAAAATGGCACTTTGGGACTGTGAAAGTGACATTTTGGCCCCGTTCATTCCCTGTTGTCCCAAACTGCCCCAGCTCTTGCCACAATGCTCAAAGTGGCTAGCTTTCATCCCAACACAGTTTATAGGGCCATACGGTACATAGTTTTCAAGTTACAGACTAAGCTAAGCAAAAGTGAACCAGGCCTTTTTACTGTGAAAATGGCACTTTGGGACTGTGAAAGTGACATTTTGGCCCTGTTGTCCCAAACTGCCCCAGCACTTCCCACATTGCTCAAAGTGGCTAGCTTTCATCCCAACACAGTTTATAGGGCCATACGGTACATAGTTTTCAAGTTACAGACTAAGCTAAGCAAAAGTGAACCAGGCCTTTTTACTGTGAAAACGGCACTTTGGGACTGTGAAAGTGACATTTTGGCCCTGTTGTCCCAAACTGCCCCAGCACTTCCCACATTGCTCAAAGTGGCTAGCTTTCATCCCAACACAGTTTATAGGGCCATACGGTACATAGTTTTCAAGTTACAGACTAAGCTAAGCAAAATGAATCTTTTTTTTTTTACTGTGAAAATGGCACTTTGGGACTGTGAAAGTGACATTTTGGCCCTGTTGTCCCAAACTGCCCCAGCACTTCCCACATTGCTCAAAGTGGCTAGCTTTCATCCCAACACAGTTTATAGGGCCATACGGTACATAGTTTTCAAGTTACAGACTAAGCTAAGCAAAAGTGAACCAGGCCTTTTTACTGTGAAAACGGCACTTTGGGACTGTGAAAGTGACATTTTGGCCCTGTTGTCCCAAACTGCCCCAGCACTTCCCACATTGCTCAAAGTGGCTAGCTTTCATCCCAACACAGTTTATAGGGCCATACGGTACATAGTTTTCAAGTTACAGACTAAGCTAAGCAAAAGTGAACCAGGCCTTTTTACTGTGAAAATGGCACTTTGGGACTGTGAAAGTGACATTTTGGCCCCGTTCATTCCCTGTTGTCCCAAACTGCCCCAGCTCTTGCCACAATGCTCAACGTGGCTAGCTTTCATCCCAACACAGTTTATAGGGCCATACGGTACATAGTTTTCAAGTTACAGACTAAGCTAAGCAAAAGTGAACCAGGCCTTTTTACTGTGAAAATGGCACTTTGGGACTGTGAAAGTGACATTTTGGCCCTGTTGTCCCAAACTGCCCCAGCACTTCCTACATTGCTCAAAGTGGCTAGCTTTCATCCCAACACAGTTTATAGGGCCATACGGTACATAGTTTTCAAGTTACAGACTAAGCTAAGCAAAAGTGAACCAGGCCTTTTTACTGTGAAAATGGCACTTTGGGACTGTGAAAGTGACATTTTGGCCCTGTTGTCCCAAACTGCCCCAGCACTTCCCACATTGCTCAAAGTGGCTAGCTTTCATCCCAACACAGTTTATAGGGCCATACGGTACATAGTTTTCAAGTTACAGACTAAGCTAAGCAAAATGAATCTTTTTTTTTTTACTGTGAAAATGGCACTTTGGGACTGTGAAAGTGACATTTTGGCCCTGTTGTCCCAAACTGCCCCAGCACTTCCCACATTGCTCAAAGTGGCTAGCTTTCATCCCAACACAGTTTATAGGGCCATCCGGTACATAGTTTTCAAGTTACAGACTAAGCTAAGCAAAAGTGAACCAGGCCTTTTTACTGTGAAAATGGCACTTTGGGACTGTGAAAGTGACATTTTGGCCCTGTTGTCCCAAACTGCCCCAGCACTTCCCACATTGCTCAAAGTGGCTAGCTTTCATCCCAACACAGTTTATAGGGCCATACGGTACATAGTTTTCAAGTTACAGACTAAGCTAAGCAAAAGTGAACCAGGCCTTTTTACTGTGAAAATGGCACTTTGGGACTGTGAAAGTGACATTTTGGCCCCGTTCATTCCCTGTTGTCCCAAACTGCCCCAGCTCTTGCCACAATGCTCAAAGTGGCTAGCTTTCATCCCAACACAGTTTATAGGGCCATACGGTACATAGTTTTCAAGTTACAGACTAAGCCAAGCAAAAGTGAACCAGGCCTTTTTACTGTGAAAATGGCACTTTGGGACTGTGAAAGTGACATTTTGGCCCTGTTGTCCCAAACTGCCCCAGCACTTCCCACATTGCTCAAAGTGGCTAGCTTTCATCCCAACACAGTTTATAGGGCCATACGGTACATAGTTTTCAAGTTACAGACTAAGCTAAGCAAAAGTGAACCAGGCCTTTTTACTGTGAAAATGGCACTTTGGGACTGTGAAAGTGACATTTTGGCCCTGTTGTCCCAAACTGCCCCAGCACTTCCCACATTGCTCAAAGTGGCTAGCTTTCATCCCAACACAGTTTATAGGGCCATACGGTACATAGTTTTCAAGTTACAGACTAAGCTAAGCAAAATGAATCTTTTTTTTTTTACTGTGAAAATGGCACTTTGGGACTGTGAAAGTGACATTTTGGCCCTGTTGTCCCAAACTGCCCCAGCACTTCCCACATTGCTCAAAGTGGCTAGCTTTCATCCCAACACAGTTTATAGGGCCATACGGTACATAGTTTTCAAGTTACAGACTAAGCTAAGCAAAAGTGAACCAGGCCTTTTTACTGTGAAAATGGCACTTTGGGACTGTGAAAGTGACATTTTGGCCCCGTTCATTCCCTGTTGTCCCAAACTGCCCCAGCTCTTGCCACAATGCTCAACGTGGCTAGCTTTCATCCCAACACAGTTTATAGGGCCATACGGTACATAGTTTTCAAGTTACAGACTAAGCTAAGCAAAAGTGAACCAGGCCTTTTTACTGTGAAAATGGCACTTTGGGACTGTGAAAGTGACATTTTGGCCCCGTTCATTCCCTGTTGTCCCAAACTGCCCCAGCTCTTGCCACAATGCTCAAAGTGGCTAGCTTTCATCCCAACACAGTTTATAGGGCCATACGGTACATAGTTTTCAAGTTACAGACTAAGCTAAGCAAAAGTGAACCAGGCCTTTTTACTGTGAAAACGGCACTTTGGGACTGTGAAAGTGACATTTTGGCCCTGTTGTCCCAAACTGCCCCAGCACTTCCCACATTGCTCAAAGTGGCTAGCTTTCATCCCAACACAGTTTATAGGGCCATACGGTACATAGTTTTCAAGTTACAGACTAAGCTAAGCAAAAGTGAACCAGGCCTTTTTACTGTGAAAACGGCACTTTGGGACTGTGAAAGTGACATTTTGGCCCTGTTGTCCCAAACTGCCCCAGCACTTCCCACATTGCTCAAAGTGGCTAGCTTTCATCCCAACACAGTTTATAGGGCCATACGGTACATAGTTTTCAAGTTACAGACTAAGCTAAGCAAAATGAATCTTTTTTTTTTTACTGTGAAAATGGCACTTTGGGACTGTGAAAGTGACATTTTGGCCCTGTTGTCCCAAACTGCCCCAGCACTTCCCACATTGCTCAAAGTGGCTAGCTTTCATCCCAACACAGTTTATAGGGCCATACGGTACATAGTTTTCAAGTTACAGACTAAGCTAAGCAAAAGTGAACCAGGCCTTTTTACTGTGAAAACGGCACTTTGGGACTGTGAAAGTGACATTTTGGCCCTGTTGTCCCAAACTGCCCCAGCACTTCCCACATTGCTCAAAGTGGCTAGCTTTCATCCCAACACAGTTTATAGGGCCATACGGTACATAGTTTTCAAGTTACAGACTAAGCTAAGCAAAAGTGAACCAGGCCTTTTTACTGTGAAAATGGCACTTTGGGACTGTGAAAGTGACATTTTGGCCCCGTTCATTCCCTGTTGTCCCAAACTGCCCCAGCTCTTGCCACAATGCTCAACGTGGCTAGCTTTCATCCCAACACAGTTTATAGGGCCATACGGTACATAGTTTTCAAGTTACAGACTAAGCTAAGCAAAAGTGAACCAGGCCTTTTTACTGTGAAAATGGCACTTTGGGACTGTGAAAGTGACATTTTGGCCCTGTTGTCCCAAACTGCCCCAGCACTTCCCACATTGCTCAAAGTGGCTAGCTTTCATCCCAACACAGTTTATAGGGCCATACGGTACATAGTTTTCAAGTTACAGACTAAGCTAAGCAAAAGTGAACCAGGCCTTTTTACTGTGAAAACGGCACTTTGGGACTGTGAAAGTGACATTTTGGCCCTGTTGTCCCAAACTGCCCCAGCACTTCCCACATTGCTCAAAGTGGCTAGCTTTCATCCCAACACAGTTTATAGGGCCATACGGTACATAGTTTTCAAGTTACAGACTAAGCTAAGCAAAAGTGAACCAGGCCTTTTTACTGTGAAAATGGCACTTTGGGACTGTGAAAGTGACATTTTGGCCCTGTTGTCCCAAACTGCCCCAGCACTTCCCACATTGCTCAAAGTGGCTAGCTTTCATCCCAACACAGTTTATAGGGCCATACGGTACATAGTTTTCAAGTTACAGACTAAGCTAAGCAAAAGTGAACCAGGCCTTTTTACTGTGAAAATGGCACTTTGGGACTGTGAAAGTGACATTTTGGCCCCGTTCATTCCCTGTTGTCCCAAACTGCCCCAGCTCTTGCCACAATGCTCAAAGTGGCTAGCTTTCATCCCAACACAGTTTATAGGGCCATACGGTACATAGTTTTCAAGTTACAGACTAAGCTAAGCAAAAGTGAACCAGGCCTTTTTACTGTGAAAATGGCACTTTGGGACTGTGAAAGTGACATTTTGGCCCTGTTGTCCCAAACTGCCCCAGCACTTCCCACATTGCTCAAAGTGGCTAGCTTTCATCCCAACACAGTTTATAGGGCCATACGGTACATAGTTTTCAAGTTACAGACTAAGCTAAGCAAAAGTGAACCAGGCCTTTTTACTGTGAAAACGGCACTTTGGGACTGTGAAAGTGACATTTTGGCCCTGTTGTCCCAAACTGCCCCAGCACTTCCCACATTGCTCAAAGTGGCTAGCTTTCATCCCAACACAGTTTATAGGGCCATACGGTACATAGTTTTCAAGTTACAGACTAAGCTAAGCAAAAGTGAACCAGGCCTTTTTACCGTGAAAACGGCACTTTGGGACTGTGAAAGTGACATTTTGGCCCTGTTGTCCCAAACTGCCCCAGCACTTCCCACATTGCTCAAAGTGGCTAGCTTTCATCCCAACACAGTTTATAGGGCCATACGGTACATAGTTTTCAAGTTACAGACTAAGCTAAGCAAAATGAATCTTTTTTTTTTTACTGTGAAAATGGCACTTTGGGACTGTGAAAGTGACATTTTGGCCCTGTTGTCCCAAACTGCCCCAGCACTTCCCACATTGCTCAAAGTGGCTAGCTTTCATCCCAACACAGTTTATAGGGCCATACGGTACATAGTTTTCAAGTTACAGACTAAGCTAAGCAAAAGTGAACCAGGCCTTTTTATTGTGAAAACGGCACTTTGGGACTGTGAAAGTGACATTTTGGCCCTGTTGTCCCAAACTGCCCCAGCACTTCCCACATTGCTCAAAGTGGCTAGCTTTCATCCCAACACAGTTTATAGGGCCATACGGTACATAGTTTTCAAGTTACAGACTAAGCTAAGCAAAAGTGAACCAGGCCTTTTTACTGTGAAAATGGCACTTTGGGACTGTGAAAGTGACATTTTGGCCCTGTTGTCCCAAACTGCCCCAGCACTTCCCACATTGCTCAAAGTGGCTAGCTTTCATCCCAACACAGTTTATAGGGCCATACGGTACATAGTTTTCAAGTTACAGACTAAGCTAAGCAAAAGTGAACCAGGCCTTTTTACTGTGAAAACGGCACTTTGGGACTGTGAAAGTGACATTCTGTAACTTGAAAACTATGTACCGTATGGCCCTATAAACTGTGTTGGGATGAAAGCTAGCCACTTTGAGCAATGTGGGAAGTGCTGGGGCAGTTTGGGACAACAGGGCCAAAATGTCACTTTCACAGTCCCAAAGTGCCATTTTCACAGTAAAAAAAAAAAGATTCATTTTGCTTAGCTTAGTCTGTAACTTGAAAACTATGTACCGTATGGCCCTATAAACTGTGTTGGGATGAAAGCTAGCCACTTTGAGCAATGTGGGAAGTGCTGGGGCAGTTTGGGACAACAGGGCCAAAATGTCACTTTCACAGTCCCAAAGTGCCATTTTCACAGTAAAAAGGCCTGGTTCACTTTTGCTTAGCTTAGTCTGTAACTTGAAAACTATGTACCGTATGGCCCTATAAACTGTGTTGGGATGAAAGCTAGCCACTTTGAGCAATGTGGGAAGTGCTGGGGCAGTTTGGGACAACAGGGCCAAAATGTCACTTTCACAGTCCCAAAGTGCCGTTTTCACAGTAAAAAGGCCTGGTTCACTTTTGCTTAGCTTAGTCTGTAACTTGAAAACTATGTACCGTATGGCCCTATAAACTGTGTTGGGATGAAAGCTAGCCACTTTGAGCAATGTGGGAAGTGCTGGGGCAGTTTGGGACAACAGGGCCAAAATGTCACTTTCACAGTCCCAAAGTGCCATTTTCACAGTAAAAAGGCCTGGTTCACTTTTGCTTAGCTTAGTCTGTAACTTGAAAACTATGTACCGTATGGCCCTATAAACTGTGTTGGGATGAAAGCTAGCCACGTTGAGCATTGTGGCAAGAGCTGGGGCAGTTTGGGACAACAGGGAATGAACGGGGCCAAAATGTCACTTTCACAGTCCCAAAGTGCCATTTTCACAGTAAAAAGGCCTGGTTCACTTTTGCTTAGCTTAGTCTGTAACTTGAAAACTATGTACCGTATGGCCCTATAAACTGTGTTGGGATGAAAGCTAGCCACTTTGAACAATGTGGGAAGTGCTGGGGCAGTTTGGGACAACAGGGCCAAAATGTCACTTTCACAGTCCCAAAGTGCCGTTTTCACAGTAAAAAGGCCTGGTTCACTTTTGCTTAGCTTAGTCTGTAACTTGAAAACTATGTACCGTATGGCCCTATAAACTGTGTTGGGATGAAAGCTAGCCACTTTGAGCAATGTGGGAAGTGCTGGGGCAGTTTGGGACAACAGGGCCAAAATGTCACTTTCACAGTCCCAAAGTGCCATTTTCACAGTAAAAAAAAAAAGATTCATTTTGCTTAGCTTAGTCTGTAACTTGAAAACTATGTACCGTATGGCCCTATAAACTGTGTTGGGATGAAAGCTAGCCACTTTGAGCAATGTGGGAAGTGCTGGGGCAGTTTGGGACAACAGGGCCAAAATGTCACTTTCACAGTCCCAAAGTGCCGTTTTCACAGTAAAAAGGCCTGGTTCACTTTTGCTTAGCTTAGTCTGTAACTTGAAAACTATGTACCGTATGGCCCTATAAACTGTGTTGGGATGAAAGCTAGCCACTTTGAGCAATGTGGGAAGTGCTGGGGCAGTTTGGGACAACAGGGCCAAAATGTCACTTTCACAGTCCCAAAGTGCCGTTTTCACAGTAAAAAGGCCTGGTTCACTTTTGCTTAGCTTAGTCTGTAACTTGAAAACTATGTACCGTATGGCCCTATAAACTGTGTTGGGATGAAAGCTAGCCACTTTGAGCATTGTGGCAAGAGCTGGGGCAGTTTGGGACAACAGGGAATGAACGGGGCCAAAATGTCACTTTCACAGTCCCAAAGTGCCATTTTCACAGTAAAAAGGCCTGGTTCACTTTTGCTTAGCTTAGTCTGTAACTTGAAAACTATGTACCGTATGGCCCTATAAACTGTGTTGGGATGAAAGCTAGCCACTTTGAGCAATGTGGGAAGTGCTGGGGCAGTTTGGGACAACAGGGCCAAAATGTCACTTTCACAGTCCCAAAGTGCCATTTTCACAGTAAAAAAAAAAAGATTCATTTTGCTTAGCTTAGTCTGTAACTTGAAAACTATGTACCGTATGGCCCTATAAACTGTGTTGGGATGAAAGCTAGCCACTTTGAGCAATGTGGGAAGTGCTGGGGCAGTTTGGGACAACAGGGCCAAAATGTCACTTTCACAGTCCCAAAGTGCCATTTTCACAGTAAAAAGGCCTGGTTCACTTTTGCTTAGCTTAGTCTGTAACTTGAAAACTATGTACCGTATGGCCCTATAAACTTTGTTGGGATGAAAGCTAGCCACTTTGAGCAATGTGGGAAGTGCTGGGGCAGTTTGGGACAACAGGGCCAAAATGTCACTTTCACAGTCCCAAAGTGCCATTTTCACAGTAAAAAGGCCTGGTTCACTTTTGCTTAGCTTAGTCTGTAACTTGAAAACTATGTACCGTATGGCCCTATAAACTGTGTTGGGATGAAAGCTAGCCACTTTGAGCATTGTGGCAAGAGCTGGGGCAGTTTGGGACAACAGGGAATGAACGGGGCCAAAATGTCACTTTCACAGTCCCAAAGTGCCATTTTCACAGTAAAAAGGCCTGGTTCACTTTTGCTTAGCTTAGTCTGTAACTTGAAAACTATGTACCGTATGGCCCTATAAACTGTGTTGGGATGAAAGCTAGCCACTTTGAGCAATGTGGGAAGTGCTGGGGCAGTTTGGGACAACAGGGCCAAAATGTCACTTTCACAGTCCCAAAGTGCCATTTTCACAGTAAAAAGGCCTGGTTCACTTTTGCTTAGCTTAGTCTGTAACTTGAAAACTATGTACCGTATGGCCCTATAAACTGTGTTGGGATGAAAGCTAGCCACTTTGAGCAATGTGGGAAGTGCTGGGGCAGTTTGGGACAACAGGGCCAAAATGTCACTTTCACAGTCCCAAAGTGCCATTTTCACAGTAAAAAGGCCTGGTTCACTTTTGCTTAGCTTAGTCTGTAACTTGAAAACTATGTACCGTATGGCCCTATAAACTGTGTTGGGATGAAAGCTAGCCACTTTGAGCAATGTGGGAAGTGCTGGGGCAGTTTGGGACAACAGGGCCAAAATGTCACTTTCACAGTCCCAAAGTGCCATTTTCACAGTAAAAAGGCCTGGTTCACTTTTGCTTAGCTTAGTCTGTAACTTGAAAACTATGTACCGTATGGCCCTATAAACTGTGTTGGGATGAAAGCTAGCCACGTTGAGCATTGTGGCAAGAGCTGGGGCAGTTTGGGACAACAGGGAATGAACGGGGCCAAAATGTCACTTTCACAGTCCCAAAGTGCCATTTTCACAGTAAAAAGGCCTGGTTCACTTTTGCTTAGCTTAGTCTGTAACTTGAAAACTATGTACCGTATGGCCCTATAAACTGTGTTGGGATGAAAGCTAGCCACTTTGAGCAATGTGGGAAGTGCTGGGGCAGTTTGGGACAACAGGGCCAAAATGTCACTTTCACAGTCCCAAAGTGCCGTTTTCACAGTAAAAAGGCCTGGTTCACTTTTGCTTAGCTTAGTCTGTAACTTGAAAACTATGTACCGTATGGCCCTATAAACTGTGTTGGGATGAAAGCTAGCCACTTTGAGCAATGTGGGAAGTGCTGGGGCAGTTTGGGACAACAGGGCCAAAATGTCACTTTCACAGTCCCAAAGTGCCATTTTCACAGTAAAAAAAAAAGATTCATTTTGCTTAGCTTAGTCTGTAACTTGAAAACTATGTACCGTATGGCCCTATAAACTGTGTTGGGATGAAAGCTAGCCACTTTGAGCAATGTGGGAAGTGCTGGGGCAGTTTGGGACAACAGGGCCAAAATGTCACTTTCACAGTCCCAAAGTGCCGTTTTCACAGTAAAAAGGCCTGGTTCACTTTTGCTTAGCTTAGTCTGTAACTTGAAAACTATGTACCGTATGGCCCTATAAACTGTGTTGGGATGAAAGCTAGCCACTTTGAGCAATGTGGGAAGTGCTGGGGCAGTTTGGGACAACAGGGCCAAAATGTCACTTTCACAGTCCCAAAGTGCCATTTTCACAGTAAAAAGGCCTGGTTCACTTTTGCTTAGCTTAGTCTGTAACTTGAAAACTATGTACCGTATGGCCCTATAAACTGTGTTGGGATGAAAGCTAGCCACTTTGAGCATTGTGGCAAGAGCTGGGGCAGTTTGGGACAACAGGGAATGAACGGGGCCAAAATGTCACTTTCACAGTCCCAAAGTGCCATTTTCACAGTAAAAAGGCCTGGTTCACTTTTGCTTAGCTTAGTCTGTAACTTGAAAACTATGTACCGTATGGCCCTATAAACTGTGTTGGGATGAAAGCTAGCCACTTTGAGCAATGTGGGAAGTGCTGGGGCAGTTTGGGACAACAGGGCCAAAATGTCACTTTCACAGTCCCAAAGTGCCATTTTCACAGTAAAAAGGCCTGGTTCACTTTTGCTTAGCTTAGTCTGTAACTTGAAAACTATGTACCGTATGGCCCTATAAACTGTGTTGGGATGAAAGCTAGCCACTTTGAGCAATGTGGGAAGTGCTGGGGCAGTTTGGGACAACAGGGCCAAAATGTCACTTTCACAGTCCCAAAGTGCCGTTTTCACAGTAAAAAGGCCTGGTTCACTTTTGCTTAGCTTAGTCTGTAACTTGAAAACTATGTACCGTATGGCCCTATAAACTGTGTTGGGATGAAAGCTAGCCACTTTGAGCAATGTGGGAAGTGCTGGGGCAGTTTGGGACAACAGGGCCAAAATGTCACTTTCACAGTCCCAAAGTGCCATTTTCACAGTAAAAAGGCCTGGTTCACTTTTGCTTAGCTTAGTCTGTAACTTGAAAACTATGTACCGTATGGCCCTATAAACTGTGTTGGGATGAAAGCTAGCCACTTTGAGCATTGTGGCAAGAGCTGGGGCAGTTTGGGACAACAGGGAATGAACGGGGCCAAAATGTCACTTTCACAGTCCCAAAGTGCCATTTTCACAGTAAAAAGGCCTGGTTCACTTTTGCTTAGCTTAGTCTGTAACTTGAAAACTATGTACCGTATGGCCCTATAAACTGTGTTGGGATGAAAGCTAGCCACTTTGAGCAATGTGGGAAGTGCTGGGGCAGTTTGGGACAACAGGGCCAAAATGTCACTTTCACAGTCCCAAAGTGCCATTTTCACAGTAAAAAGGCCTGGTTCACTTTTGCTTAGCTTAGTCTGTAACTTGAAAACTATGTACCGTATGGCCCTATAAACTGTGTTGGGATGAAAGCTAGCCACTTTGAGCAATGTGGGAAGTGCTGGGGCAGTTTGGGACAACAGGGCCAAAATGTCACTTTCACAGTCCCAAAGTGCCGTTTTCACAGTAAAAAGGCCTGGTTCACTTTTGCTTAGCTTAGTCTGTAACTTGAAAACTATGTACCGTATGGCCCTATAAACTGTGTTGGGATGAAAGCTAGCCACTTTGAGCAATGTGGGAAGTGCTGGGGCAGTTTGGGACAACAGGGCCAAAATGTCACTTTCACAGTCCCAAAGTGCCATTTTCACAGTAAAAAAAAAAAGATTCATTTTGCTTAGCTTAGTCTGTAACTTGAAAACTATGTACCGTATGGCCCTATAAACTGTGTTGGGATGAAAGCTAGCCACTTTGAGCAATGTGGGAAGTGCTGGGGCAGTTTGGGACAACAGGGCCAAAATGTCACTTTCACAGTCCCAAAGTGCCATTTTCACAGTAAAAAGGCCTGGTTCACTTTTGCTTAGCTTAGTCTGTAACTTGAAAACTATGTACCGTATGGCCCTATAAACTGTGTTGGGATGAAAGCTAGCCACTTTGAGCATTGTGGCAAGAGCTGGGGCAGTTTGGGACAACAGGGAATGAACGGGGCCAAAATGTCACTTTCACAGTCCCAAAGTGCCATTTTCACAGTAAAAAGGCCTGGTTCACTTTTGCTTAGCTTAGTCTGTAACTTGAAAACTATGTACCGTATGGCCCTATAAACTGTGTTGGGATGAAAGCTAGCCACTTTGAGCAATGTGGGAAGTGCTGGGGCAGTTTGGGACAACAGGGCCAAAATGTCACTTTCACAGTCCCAAAGTGCCATTTTCACAGTAAAAAGGCCTGGTTCACTTTTGCTTAGCTTAGTCTGTAACTTGAAAACTATGTACCGTATGGCCCTATAAACTGTGTTGGGATGAAAGCTAGCCACTTTGAGCAATGTGGGAAGTGCTGGGGCAGTTTGGGACAACAGGGCCAAAATGTCACTTTCACAGTCCCAAAGTGCCATTTTCACAGTAAAAAAAAAAAGATTCATTTTGCTTAGCTTAGTCTGTAACTTGAAAACTATGTACCGTATGGCCCTATAAACTGTGTTGGGATGAAAGCTAGCCACTTTGAGCAATGTGGGAAGTGCTGGGGCAGTTTGGGACAACAGGGCCAAAATGTCACTTTCACAGTCCCAAAGTGCCATTTTCACAGTAAAAAGGCCTGGTTCACTTTTGCTTAGCTTAGTCTGTAACTTGAAAACTATGTACCGTATGGCCCTATAAACTGTGTTGGGATGAAAGCTAGCCACTTTGAGCAATAGGGCCATACGGTACATAGTTTTCAAGTTACAGACTAAGCTAAGCAAAAGTGAACCAGGCCTTTTTACTGTGAAAACGGCACTTTGGGACTGTGAAAGTGACATTTTGGCCCTGTTGTCCCAAACTGCCCCAGCACTTCCCACATTGCTCAAAGTGGCTAGCTTTCATCCCAACACAGTTTATAGGGCCATACGGTACATAGTTTTCAAGTTACAGACTAAGCTAAGCAAAAGTGAACCAGGCCTTTTTACTGTGAAAACGGCACTTTGGGACTGTGAAAGTGACATTTTGGCCCTGTTGTCCCAAACTGCCCCAGCACTTCCCACATTGCTCAAAGTGGCTAGCTTTCATCCCAACACAGTTTATAGGGCCATACGGTACATAGTTTTCAAGTTACAGACTAAGCTAAGCAAAATGAATCTTTTTTTTTTTACTGTGAAAATGGCACTTTGGGACTGTGAAAGTGACATTTTGGCCCTGTTGTCCCAAACTGCCCCAGCACTTCCCACATTGCTCAAAGTGGCTAGCTTTCATCCCAACACAGTTTATAGGGCCATACGGTACATAGTTTTCAAGTTACAGACTAAGCTAAGCAAAAGTGAACCAGGCCTTTTTACTGTGAAAACGGCACTTTGGGACTGTGAAAGTGACATTTTGGCCCTGTTGTCCCAAACTGCCCCAGCACTTCCCACATTGCTCAAAGTGGCTAGCTTTCATCCCAACACAGTTTATAGGGCCATACGGTACATAGTTTTCAAGTTACAGACTAAGCTAAGCAAAAGTGAACCAGGCCTTTTTACTGTGAAAATGGCACTTTGGGACTGTGAAAGTGACATTTTGGCCCCGTTCATTCCCTGTTGTCCCAAACTGCCCCAGCTCTTGCCACAATGCTCAACGTGGCTAGCTTTCATCCCAACACAGTTTATAGGGCCATACGGTACATAGTTTTCAAGTTACAGACTAAGCTAAGCAAAAGTGAACCAGGCCTTTTTACTGTGAAAATGGCACTTTGGGACTGTGAAAGTGACATTTTGGCCCTGTTGTCCCAAACTGCCCCAGCACTTCCCACATTGCTCAAAGTGGCTAGCTTTCATCCCAACACAGTTTATAGGGCCATACGGTACATAGTTTTCAAGTTACAGACTAAGCTAAGCAAAAGTGAACCAGGCCTTTTTACTGTGAAAATGGCACTTTGGGACTGTGAAAGTGACATTTTGGCCCTGTTGTCCCAAACTGCCCCAGCACTTCCCACATTGCTCAAAGTGGCTAGCTTTCATCCCAACACAGTTTATAGGGCCATACGGTACATAGTTTTCAAGTTACAGACTAAGCTAAGCAAAATGAATCTTTTTTTTTTTACTGTGAAAATGGCACTTTGGGACTGTGAAAGTGACATTTTGGCCCTGTTGTCCCAAACTGCCCCAGCACTTCCCACATTGCTCAAAGTGGCTAGCTTTCATCCCAACACAGTTTATAGGGCCATACGGTACATAGTTTTCAAGTTACAGACTAAGCTAAGCAAAAGTGAACCAGGCCTTTTTACTGTGAAAATGGCACTTTGGGACTGTGAAAGTGACATTTTGGCCCTGTTGTCCCAAACTGCCCCAGCACTTCCCACATTGCTCAAAGTGGCTAGCTTTCATCCCAACACAGTTTATAGGGCCATACGGTACATAGTTTTCAAGTTACAGACTAAGCTAAGCAAAAGTGAACCAGGCCTTTTTACTGTGAAAATGGCACTTTGGGACTGTGAAAGTGACATTTTGGCCCCGTTCATTCCCTGTTGTCCCAAACTGCCCCAGCTCTTGCCACAATGCTCAAAGTGGCTAGCTTTCATCCCAACACAGTTTATAGGGCCATACGGTACATAGTTTTCAAGTTACAGACTAAGCTAAGCAAAAGTGAACCAGGCCTTTTTACTGTGAAAATGGCACTTTGGGACTGTGAAAGTGACATTTTGGCCCTGTTGTCCCAAACTGCCCCAGCACTTCCCACATTGCTCAAAGTGGCTAGCTTTCATCCCAACACAGTTTATAGGGCCATACGGTACATAGTTTTCAAGTTACAGACTAAGCTAAGCAAAAGTGAACCAGGCCTTTTTACTGTGAAAATGGCACTTTGGGACTGTGAAAGTGACATTTTGGCCCTGTTGTCCCAAACTGCCCCAGCACTTCCCACATTGCTCAAAGTGGCTAGCTTTCATCCCAACACAGTTTATAGGGCCATACGGTACATAGTTTTCAAGTTACAGACTAAGCTAAGCAAAAGTGAACCAGGCCTTTTTACTGTGAAAATGGCACTTTGGGACTGTGAAAGTGACATTTTGGCCCCGTTCATTCCCTGTTGTCCCAAACTGCCCCAGCTCTTGCCACAATGCTCAAAGTGGCTAGCTTTCATCCCAACACAGTTTATAGGGCCATACGGTACATAGTTTTCAAGTTACAGACTAAGCTAAGCAAAAGTGAACCAGGCCTTTTTACTGTGAAAATGGCACTTTGGGACTGTGAAAGTGACATTTTGGCCCTGTTGTCCCAAACTGCCCCAGCACTTCCCACATTGCTCAAAGTGGCTAGCTTTCATCCCAACACAGTTTATAGGGCCATACGGTACATAGTTTTCAAGTTACAGACTAAGCTAAGCAAAAGTGAACCAGGCCTTTTTACTGTGAAAACGGCACTTTGGGACTGTGAAAGTGACATTTTGGCCCTGTTGTCCCAAACTGCCCCAGCACTTCCCACATTGCTCAAAGTGGCTAGCTTTCATCCCAACACAGTTTATAGGGCCATACGGTACATAGTTTTCAAGTTACAGACTAAGCTAAGCAAAATGAATCTTTTTTTTTTTTACTGTGAAAATGGCACTTTGGGACTGTGAAAGTGACATTTTGGCCCTGTTGTCCCAAACTGCCCCAGCACTTCCCACATTGCTCAAAGTGGCTAGCTTTCATCCCAACACAGTTTATAGGGCCATACGGTACATAGTTTTCAAGTTACAGACTAAGCTAAGCAAAAGTGAACCAGGCCTTTTTACTGTGAAAACGGCACTTTGGGACTGTGAAAGTGACATTTTGGCCCTGTTGTCCCAAACTGCCCCAGCACTTCCCACATTGCTCAAAGTGGCTAGCTTTCATCCCAACACAGTTTATAGGGCCATACGGTACATAGTTTTCAAGTTACAGACTAAGCTAAGCAAAAGTGAACCAGGCCTTTTTACTGTGAAAACGGCACTTTGGGACTGTGAAAGTGACATTTTGGCCCTGTTGTCCCAAACTGCCCCAGCACTTCCCACATTGCTCAAAGTGGCTAGCTTTCATCCCAACACAGTTTATAGGGCCATACGGTACATAGTTTTCAAGTTACAGACTAAGCTAAGCAAAAGTGAACCAGGCCTTTTTACTGTGAAAACGGCACTTTGGGACTGTGAAAGTGACATTTTGGCCCTGTTGTCCCAAACTGCCCCAGCACTTCCCACATTGCTCAAAGTGGCTAGCTTTCATCCCAACACAGTTTATAGGGCCATACGGTACATAGTTTTCAAGTTACAGACTAAGCTAAGCAAAATGAATCTTTTTTTTTTTACTGTGAAAATGGCACTTTGGGACTGTGAAAGTGACATTTTGGCCCTGTTGTCCCAAACTGCCCCAGCACTTCCCACATTGCTCAAAGTGGCTAGCTTTCATCCCAACACAGTTTATAGGGCCATACGGTACATAGTTTTCAAGTTACAGACTAAGCTAAGCAAAAGTGAACCAGGCCTTTTTACTGTGAAAACGGCACTTTGGGACTGTGAAAGTGACATTTTGGCCCTGTTGTCCCAAACTGCCCCAGCACTTCCCACATTGCTCAAAGTGGCTAGCTTTCATCCCAACACAGTTTATAGGGCCATACGGTACATAGTTTTCAAGTTACAGACTAAGCTAAGCAAAAGTGAACCAGGCCTTTTTACTGTGAAAATGGCACTTTGGGACTGTGAAAGTGACATTTTGGCCCCGTTCATTCCCTGTTGTCCCAAACTGCCCCAGCTCTTGCCACAATGCTCAACGTGGCTAGCTTTCATCCCAACACAGTTTATAGGGCCATACGGTACATAGTTTTCAAGTTACAGACTAAGCTAAGCAAAAGTGAACCAGGCCTTTTTACTGTGAAAATGGCACTTTGGGACTGTGAAAGTGACATTTTGGCCCTGTTGTCCCAAACTGCCCCAGCACTTCCCACATTGCTCAAAGTGGCTAGCTTTCATCCCAACACAGTTTATAGGGCCATACGGTACATAGTTTTCAAGTTACAGACTAAGCTAAGCAAAAGTGAACCAGGCCTTTTTACTGTGAAAATGGCACTTTGGGACTGTGAAAGTGACATTTTGGCCCTGTTGTCCCAAACTGCCCCAGCACTTCCCACATTGCTCAAAGTGGCTAGCTTTCATCCCAACACAGTTTATAGGGCCATACGGTACATAGTTTTCAAGTTACAGACTAAGCTAAGCAAAATGAATCTTTTTTTTTTTACTGTGAAAATGGCACTTTGGGACTGTGAAAGTGACATTTTGGCCCTGTTGTCCCAAACTGCCCCAGCACTTCCCACATTGCTCAAAGTGGCTAGCTTTCATCCCAACACAGTTTATAGGGCCATACGGTACATAGTTTTCAAGTTACAGACTAAGCTAAGCAAAAGTGAACCAGGCCTTTTTACTGTGAAAATGGCACTTTGGGACTGTGAAAGTGACATTTTGGCCCTGTTGTCCCAAACTGCCCCAGCACTTCCCACATTGCTCAAAGTGGCTAGCTTTCATCCCAACACAGTTTATAGGGCCATACGGTACATAGTTTTCAAGTTACAGACTAAGCTAAGCAAAAGTGAACCAGGCCTTTTTACTGTGAAAATGGCACTTTGGGACTGTGAAAGTGACATTTTGGCCCCGTTCATTCCCTGTTGTCCCAAACTGCCCCAGCTCTTGCCACAATGCTCAAAGTGGCTAGCTTTCATCCCAACACAGTTTATAGGGCCATACGGTACATAGTTTTCAAGTTACAGACTAAGCTAAGCAAAAGTGAACCAGGCCTTTTTACTGTGAAAATGGCACTTTGGGACTGTGAAAGTGACATTTTGGCCCTGTTGTCCCAAACTGCCCCAGCACTTCCCACATTGCTCAAAGTGGCTAGCTTTCATCCCAACACAGTTTATAGGGCCATACGGTACATAGTTTTCAAGTTACAGACTAAGCTAAGCAAAAGTGAACCAGGCCTTTTTACTGTGAAAATGGCACTTTGGGACTGTGAAAGTGACATTTTGGCCCTGTTGTCCCAAACTGCCCCAGCACTTCCCACATTGCTCAAAGTGGCTAGCTTTCATCCCAACACAGTTTATAGGGCCATACGGTACATAGTTTTCAAGTTACAGACTAAGCTAAGCAAAATGAATCTTTTTTTTTTACTGTGAAAATGGCACTTTGGGACTGTGAAAGTGACATTTTGGCCCTGTTGTCCCAAACTGCCCCAGCACTTCCCACATTGCTCAAAGTGGCTAGCTTTCATCCCAACACAGTTTATAGGGCCATACGGTACATAGTTTTCAAGTTACAGACTAAGCTAAGCAAAAGTGAACCAGGCCTTTTTACTGTGAAAATGGCACTTTGGGACTGTGAAAGTGACATTTTGGCCCCGTTCATTCCCTGTTGTCCCAAACTGCCCCAGCTCTTGCCACAATGCTCAAAGTGGCTAGCTTTCATCCCAACACAGTTTATAGGGCCATACGGTACATAGTTTTCAAGTTACAGACTAAGCTAAGCAAAAGTGAACCAGGCCTTTTTACTGTGAAAATGGCACTTTGGGACTGTGAAAGTGACATTTTGGCCCTGTTGTCCCAAACTGCCCCAGCACTTCCCACATTGCTCAAAGTGGCTAGCTTTCATCCCAACACAGTTTATAGGGCCATACGGTACATAGTTTTCAAGTTACAGACTAAGCTAAGCAAAATGAATCTTTTTTTTTTTACTGTGAAAATGGCACTTTGGGACTGTGAAAGTGACATTTTGGCCCTGTTGTCCCAAACTGCCCCAGCACTTCCCACATTGCTCAAAGTGGCTAGCTTTCATCCTAACACAGTTTATAGGGCCATACGGTACATAGTTTTCAAGTTACAGACTAAGCTAAGCAAAAGTGAACCAGGCCTTTTTACTGTGAAAATGGCACTTTGGGACTGTGAAAGTGACATTTTGGCCCCGTTCATTCCCTGTTGTCCCAAACTGCCCCAGCTCTTGCCACAATGCTCAAAGTGGCTAGCTTTCATCCCAACACAGTTTATAGGGCCATACGGTACATAGTTTTCAAGTTACAGACTAAGCTAAGCAAAAGTGAACCAGGCCTTTTTACTGTGAAAACGGCACTTTGGGACTGTGAAAGTGACATTTTGGCCCTGTTGTCCCAAACTGCCCCAGCACTTCCCACATTGCTCAAAGTGGCTAGCTTTCATCCCAACACAGTGTATAGGGCCATACGGTACATAGTTTTCAAGTTACAGACTAAGCTAAGCAAAAGTGAACCAGGCCTTTTTACTGTGAAAACGGCACTTTGGGACTGTGAAAGTGACATTTTGGCCCTGTTGTCCCAAACTGCCCCAGCACTTCCCACATTGCTCAAAGTGGCTAGCTTTCATCCCAACACAGTTTATAGGGCCATACGGTACATAGTTTTCAAGTTACAGACTAAGCTAAGCAAAATGAATCTTTTTTTTTTTACTGTGAAAATGGCACTTTGGGACTGTGAAAGTGACATTTTGGCCCTGTTGTCCCAAACTGCCCCAGCACTTCCCACATTGCTCAAAGTGGCTAGCTTTCATCCCAACACAGTTTATAGGGCCATACGGTACATAGTTTTCAAGTTACAGACTAAGCTAAGCAAAAGTGAACCAGGCCTTTTTACTGTGAAAACGGCACTTTGGGACTGTGAAAGTGACATTTTGGCCCTGTTGTCCCAAACTGCCCCAGCACTTCCCACATTGCTCAAAGTGGCTAGCTTTCATCCCAACACAGTTTATAGGGCCATACGGTACATAGTTTTCAAGTTACAGACTAAGCTAAGCAAAAGTGAACCAGGCCTTTTTACTGTGAAAATGGCACTTTGGGACTGTGAAAGTGACATTTTGGCCCCGTTCATTCCCTGTTGTCCCAAACTGCCCCAGCTCTTGCCACAATGCTCAACGTGGCTAGCTTTCATCCCAACACAGTTTATAGGGCCATACGGTACATAGTTTTCAAGTTACAGACTAAGCTAAGCAAAAGTGAACCAGGCCTTTTTACTGTGAAAATGGCACTTTGGGACTGTGAAAGTGACATTTTGGCCCTGTTGTCCCAAACTGCCCCAGCACTTCCCACATTGCTCAAAGTGGCTAGCTTTCATCCCAACACAGTTTATAGGGCCATACGGTACATAGTTTTCAAGTTACAGACTAAGCTAAGCAAAAGTGAACCAGGCCTTTTTACTGTGAAAATGGCACTTTGGGACTGTGAAAGTGACATTTTGGCCCTGTTGTCCCAAACTGCCCCAGCACTTCCCACATTGCTCAAAGTGGCTAGCTTTCATCCCAACACAGTTTATAGGGCCATACGGTACATAGTTTTCAAGTTACAGACTAAGCTAAGCAAAATGAATCTTTTTTTTTTTACTGTGAAAATGGCACTTTGGGACTGTGAAAGTGACATTTTGGCCCTGTTGTCCCAAACTGCCCCAGCACTTCCCACATTGCTCAAAGTGGCTAGCTTTCATCCCAACACAGTTTATAGGGCCATACGGTACATAGTTTTCAAGTTACAGACTAAGCTAAGCAAAAGTGAACCAGGCCTTTTTACTGTGAAAATGGCACTTTGGGACTGTGAAAGTGACATTTTGGCCCTGTTGTCCCAAACTGCCCCAGCACTTCCCACATTGCTCAAAGTGGCTAGCTTTCATCCCAACACAGTTTATAGGGCCATACGGTACATAGTTTTCAAGTTACAGACTAAGCTAAGCAAAAGTGAACCAGGCCTTTTTACTGTGAAAATGGCACTTTGGGACTGTGAAAGTGACATTTTGGCCCCGTTCATTCCCTGTTGTCCCAAACTGCCCCAGCTCTTGCCACAATGCTCAAAGTGGCTAGCTTTCATCCCAACACAGTTTATAGGGCCATACGGTACATAGTTTTCAAGTTACAGACTAAGCTAAGCAAAAGTGAACCAGGCCTTTTTACTGTGAAAATGGCACTTTGGGACTGTGAAAGTGACATTTTGGCCCTGTTGTCCCAAACTGCCCCAGCACTTCCCACATTGCTCAAAGTGGCTAGCTTTCATCCCAACACAGTTTATAGGGCCATACGGTACATAGTTTTCAAGTTACAGACTAAGCTAAGCAAAAGTGAACCAGGCCTTTTTACTGTGAAAATGGCACTTTGGGACTGTGAAAGTGACATTTTGGCCCTGTTGTCCCAAACTGCCCCAGCACTTCCCACATTGCTCAAAGTGGCTAGCTTTCATCCCAACACAGTTTATAGGGCCATACGGTACATAGTTTTCAAGTTACAGACTAAGCTAAGCAAAAGTGAACCAGGCCTTTTTACTGTGAAAATGGCACTTTGGGACTGTGAAAGTGACATTTTGGCCCCGTTCATTCCCTGTTGTCCCAAACTGCCCCAGCTCTTGCCACAATGCTCAAAGTGGCTAGCTTTCATCCCAACACAGTTTATAGGGCCATACGGTACATAGTTTTCAAGTTACAGACTAAGCTAAGCAAAAGTGAACCAGGCCTTTTTACTGTGAAAATGGCACTTTGGGACTGTGAAAGTGACATTTTGGCCCTGTTGTCCCAAACTGCCCCAGCACTTCCCACATTGCTCAAAGTGGCTAGCTTTCATCCCAACACAGTTTATAGGGCCATACGGTACATAGTTTTCAAGTTACAGACTAAGCTAAGCAAAAGTGAACCAGGCCTTTTTACTGTGAAAACGGCACTTTGGGACTGTGAAAGTGACATTTTGGCCCTGTTGTCCCAAACTGCCCCAGCACTTCCCACATTGCTCAAAGTGGCTAGCTTTCATCCCAACACAGTTTATAGGGCCATACGGTACATAGTTTTCAAGTTACAGACTAAGCTAAGCAAAAGTGAACCAGGCCTTTTTACTGTGAAAACGGCACTTTGGGACTGTGAAAGTGACATTTTGGCCCTGTTGTCCCAATCTGCCCCAGCACTTCCCACATTGCTCAAAGTGGCTAGCTTTCATCCCAACACAGTTTATAGGGCCATACGGTACATAGTTTTCAAGTTACAGACTAAGCTAAGCAAAATGAATCTTTTTTTTTTTTACTGTGAAAATGGCACTTTGGGACTGTGAAAGTGACATTTTGGCCCTGTTGTCCCAAACTGCCCCAGCACTTCCCACATTGCTCAAAGTGGCTAGCTTTCATCCCAACACAGTTTATAGGGCCATACGGTACATAGTTTTCAAGTTACAGACTAAGCTAAGCAAAAGTGAACCAGGCCTTTTTACTGTGAAAACGGCACTTTGGGACTGTGAAAGTGACATTTTGGCCCTGTTGTCCCAAACTGCCCCAGCACTTCCCACATTGCTCAAAGTGGCTAGCTTTCATCCCAACACAGTTTATAGGGCCATACGGTACATAGTTTTCAAGTTACAGACTAAGCTAAGCAAAAGTGAACCAGGCCTTTGTCACTTTCACAGTCCCAAAGTGCCATTTTCACAGTAAAAAGGCCTGGTTCACTTTTGCTTAGCTTAGTCTGTAACTTGAAAACTATGTACCGAATGGCCCTATAAACTGTGTTGGGATGAAAGCTAGCCACTTTGAGCAATGTGGGAAGTGCTGGGGCAGTTTGGGACAACAGGGCCAAAATGTCACTTTCACAGTCCCAAAGTGCCATTTTCACAGTAAAAAAAAAAAGATTCATTTTGCTTAGCTTAGTCTGTAACTTGAAAACTATGTACCGTATGGCCCTATAAACTGTGTTGGGATGAAAGCTAGCCACTTTGAGCAATGTGGGAAGTGCTGGGGCAGTTTGGGACAACAGGGCCAAAATGTCACTTTCACAGTCCCAAAGTGCCATTTTCACAGTAAAAAGTCCTGGTTCACTTTTGCTTAGCTTAGTCTGTAACTTGAAAACTATGTACCGTATGGCCCTATAAACTGTGTTGGGATGAAAGCTAGCCACTTTGAGCAATGTGGGAAGTGCTGGGGCAGTTTGGGACAACAGGGCCAAAATGTCACTTTCACAGTCCCAAAGTGCCATTTTCACAGTAAAAAGGCCTGGTTCACTTTTGCTTAGCTTAGTCTGTAACTTGAAAACTATGTACCGTATGGCCCTATAAACTGTGTTGGGATGAAAGCTAGCCACGTTGAGCATTGTGGCAAGAGCTGGGGCAGTTTGGGACAACAGGGAATGAACGGGGCCAAAATGTCACTTTCACAGTCCAAAAGTGCCATTTTCACAGTAAAAAGGCCTGGTTCACTTTTGCTTAGCTTAGTCTGTAACTTGAAAACTATGTACCGTATGGCCCTATAAACTGTGTTGGGATGAAAGCTAGCCACTTTGAGCAATGTGGGAAGTGCTGGGGCAGTTTGGGACAACAGGGCCAAAATGTCACTTTCACAGTCCCAAAGTGCCGTTTTCACAGTAAAAAGGCCTGGTTCACTTTTGCTTAGCTTAGTCTGTAACTTGAAAACTATGTACCGTATGGCCCTATAAACTGTGTTGGGATGAAAGCTAGCCACTTTGAGCAATGTGGGAAGTGCTGGGGCAGTTTGGGACAACAGGGCCAAAATGTCACTTTCACAGTCCCAAAGTGCCATTTTCACAGTAAAAAGGCCTGGTTCACTTTTGCTTAGCTTAGTCTGTAACTTGAAAACTATGTACCGAATGGCCCTATAAACTGTGTTGGGATGAAAGCTAGCCACTTTGAGCAATGTGGGAAGTGCTGGGGCAGTTTGGGACAACAGGGCCAAAATGTCACTTTCACAGTCCCAAAGTGCCATTTTCACAGTAAAAAAAAAAAGATTCATTTTGCTTAGCTTAGTCTGTAACTTGAAAACTATGTACCGTATGGCCCTATAAACTGTGTTGGGATGAAAGCTAGCCACTTTGAGCAATGTGGGAAGTGCTGGGGCAGTTTGGGACAACAGGGCCAAAATGTCACTTTCACAGTCCCAAAGTGCCATTTTCACAGTAAAAAGGCCTGGTTCACTTTTGCTTAGCTTAGTCTGTAACTTGAAAACTATGTACCGTATGGCCCTATAAACTGTGTTGGGATGAAAGCTAGCCACTTTGAGCAATGTGGGAAGTGCTGGGGCAGTTTGGGACAACAGGGCCAAAATGTCACTTTCACAGTCCCAAAGTGCCATTTTCACAGTAAAAAGGCCTGGTTCACTTTTGCTTAGCTTAGTCTGTAACTTGAAAACTATGTACCGTATGGCCCTATAAACTGTGTTGGGATGAAAGCTAGCCACGTTGAGCATTGTGGCAAGAGCTGGGGCAGTTTGGGACAACAGGGAATGAACGGGGCCAAAATGTCACTTTCACAGTCCCAAAGTGCCATTTTCACAGTAAAAAGGCCTGGTTCACTTTTGCTTAGCTTAGTCTGTAACTTGAAAACTATGTACCGTATGGCCCTATAAACTGTGTTGGGATGAAAGCTAGCCACTTTGAGCAATGTGGGAAGTGCTGGGGCAGTTTGGGACAACAGGGCCAAAATGTCACTTTCACAGTCCCAAAGTGCCGTTTTCACAGTAAAAAGGCCTGGTTCACTTTTGCTTAGCTTAGTCTGTAACTTGAAAACTATGTACCGTATGGCCCTATAAACTGTGTTGGGATGAAAGCTAGCCACTTTGAGCAATGTGGGAAGTGCTGGGGCAGTTTGGGACAACAGGGCCAAAATGTCACTTTCACAGTCCCAAAGTGCCATTTTCACAGTAAAAAAAAAAAGATTCATTTTGCTTAGCTTAGTCTGTAACTTGAAAACTATGTACCGTATGGCCCTATAAACTGTGTTGGGATGAAAGCTAGCCACTTTGAGCAATGTGGGAAGTGCTGGGGCAGTTTGGGACAACAGGGCCAAAATGTCACTTTCACAGTCCCAAAGTGCCGTTTTCACAGTAAAAAGGCCTGGTTCACTTTTGCTTAGCTTAGTCTGTAACTTGAAAACTATGTACCGTATGGCCCTATAAACTGTGTTGGGATGAAAGCTAGCCACTTTGAGCAATGTGGGAAGTGCTGGGGCAGTTTGGGACAACAGGGCCAAAATGTCACTTTCACAGTCCCAAAGTGCCGTTTTCACAGTAAAAAGGCCTGGTTCACTTTTGCTTAGCTTAGTCTGTAACTTGAAAACTATGTACCGTATGGCCCTATAAACTGTGTTGGGATGAAAGCTAGCCACTTTGAGCAATGTGGGAAGTGCTGGGGCAGTTTGGGACAACAGGGCCAAAATGTCACTTTCACAGTCCCAAAGTGCCATTTTCACAGTAAAAAAAAAAAAGATTCATTTTGCTTAGCTTAGTCTGTAACTTGAAAACTATGTACCGTATGGCCCTATAAACTGTGTTGGGATGAAAGCTAGCCACTTTGAGCAATGTGGGAAGTGCTGGGGCAGTTTGGGACAACAGGGCCAAAATGTCACTTTCACAGTCCCAAAGTGCCGTTTTCACAGTAAAAAGGCCTGGTTCACTTTTGCTTAGCTTAGTCTGTAACTTGAAAACTATGTACCGTATGGCCCTATAAACTGTGTTGGGATGAAAGCTAGCCACTTTGAGCAATGTGGGAAGTGCTGGGGCAGTTTGGGACAACAGGGCCAAAATGTCACTTTCACAGTCCCAAAGTGCCATTTTCACAGTAAAAAGGCCTGGTTCACTTTTGCTTAGCTTAGTCTGTAACTTGAAAACTATGTACCGTATGGCCCTATAAACTGTGTTGGGATGAAAGCTAGCCACTTTGAGCATTGTGGCAAGAGCTGGGGCAGTTTGGGACAACAGGGAATGAACGGGGCCAAAATGTCACTTTCACAGTCCCAAAGTGCCATTTTCACAGTAAAAAGGCCTGGTTCACTTTTGCTTAGCTTAGTCTGTAACTTGAAAACTATGTACCGTATGGCCCTATAAACTGTGTTGGGATGAAAGCTAGCCACTTTGAGCAATGTGGGAAGTGCTGGGGCAGTTTGGGACAACAGGGCCAAAATGTCACTTTCACAGTCCCAAAGTGCCATTTTCACAGTAAAAAGGCCTGGTTCACTTTTGCTTAGCTTAGTCTGTAACTTGAAAACTATGTACCGTATGGCCCTATAAACTGTGTTGGGATGAAAGCTAGCCACTTTGAGCAATGTGGGAAGTGCTGGGGCAGTTTGGGACAACAGGGCCAAAATGTCACTTTCACAGTCCCAAAGTGCCGTTTTCACAGTAAAAAGGCCTGGTTCACTTTTGCTTAGCTTAGTCTGTAACTTGAAAACTATGTACCGTATGGCCCTATAAACTGTGTTGGGATGAAAGCTAGCCACTTTGAGCAATGTGGGAAGTGCTGGGGCAGTTTGGGACAACAGGGCCAAAATGTCACTTTCACAGTCCCAAAGTGCCATTTTCACAGTAAAAAGGCCTGGTTCACTTTTGCTTAGCTTAGTCTGTAACTTGAAAACTATGTACCGTATGGCCCTATAAACTGTGTTGGGATGAAAGCTAGCCACTTTGAGCATTGTGGCAAGAGCTGGGGCAGTTTGGGACAACAGGGAATGAACGGGGCCAAAATGTCACTTTCACAGTCCCAAAGTGCCATTTTCACAGTAAAAAGGCCTGGTTCACTTTTGCTTAGCTTAAAACTATGTACCGTATGGCCCTATAAACTGTGTTGGGATGAAAGCTAGCCACTTTGAGCAATGTGGGAAGTGCTGGGGCAGTTTGGGACAACAGGGCCAAAATGTCACTTTCACAGTCCCAAAGTGCCATTTTCACAGTAAAAAGGCCTGGTTCACTTTTGCTTAGCTTAGTCTGTAACTTGAAAACTATGTACCGTATGGCCCTATAAACTGTGTTGGGATGAAAGCTAGCCACTTTGAGCATTGTGGCAAGAGCTGGGGCAGTTTGGGACAACAGGGAATGAACGGGGCCAAAATGTCACTTTCACAGTCCCAAAGTGCCATTTTCACAGTAAAAAGGCCTGGTTCACTTTTGCTTAGCTTAGTCTGTAACTTGAAAACTATGTACCGTATGGCCCTATAAACTGTGTTGGGATGAAAGCTAGCCACTTTGAGCAATGTGGGAAGTGCTGGGGCAGTTTGGGACAACAGGGCCAAAATGTCACTTTCACAGTCCCAAAGTGCCATTTTCACAGTAAAAAGGCCTGGTTCACTTTTGCTTAGCTTAGTCTGTAACTTGAAAACTATGTACCGTATGGCCCTATAAACTGTGTTGGGATGAAAGCTAGCCACTTTGAGCAATGTGGGAAGTGCTGGGGCAGTTTGGGACAACAGGGCCAAAATGTCACTTTCACAGTCCCAAAGTGCCATTTTCACAGTAAAAAGGCCTGGTTCACTTTTGCTTAGCTTAGTCTGTAACTTGAAAACTATGTACCGTATGGCCCTATAAACTGTGTTGGGATGAAAGCTAGCCACTTTGAGCATTGTGGCAAGAGCTGGGGCAGTTTGGGACAACAGGAATGAACGGGGCCAAAATGTCACTTTCACAGTCCCAAAGTGCCATTTTCACAGTAAAAAGGCCTGGTTCACTTTTGCTTAGCTTAGTCTGTAACTTGAAAACTATGTACCGTATGGCCCTATAAACTGTGTTGGGATGAAAGCTAGCCACTTTGAGCAATGTGGGAAGTGCTGGGGCAGTTTGGGACAACAGGGCCAAAATGTCACTTTCACAGTCCCAAAGTGCCATTTTCACAGTAAAAAGGCCTGGTTCACTTTTGCTTAGCTTAGTCTGTAACTTGAAAACTATGTACCGTATGGCCCTATAAACTGTGTTGGGATGAAAGCTAGCCACTTTGAGCAATGTGGGAAGTGCTGGGGCAGTTTGGGACAACAGGGCCAAAATGTCACTTTCACAGTCCCAAAGTGCCATTTTCACAGTAAAAAAAAAAGATTCATTTTGCTTAGCTTAGTCTGTAACTTGAAAACTATGTACCGTATGGCCCTATAAACTGTGTTGGGATGAAAGCTAGCCACTTTGAGCAATGTGGGAAGTGCTGGGGCAGTTTGGGACAACAGGGCCAAAATGTCACTTTCACAGTCCCAAAGTGCCATTTTCACAGTAAAAAGGCCTGGTTCACTTTTGCTTAGCTTAGTCTGTAACTTGAAAACTATGTACCGTATGGCCCTATAAACTGTGTTGGGATGAAAGCTAGCCACTTTGAGCAATGTGGAAGTGCTGGGCAGTTTGGGACAACAGGGCCAAAATGTCACTTTCACAGTCCAAAGTGCCATTTTCACAGTAAAAAGGCCTGGTTCACTTTGCTTAGCTTAGTCTGTAACTTGAAAACTATGTACCGTATGGCCCTATAAACTGTGTTGGGATGAAAGCTAGCCACGTTGAGCATTGTGGCAAGAGCTGGGGCAGTTTGGGACAACAGGGAATGAACGGGGCCAAAATGTCACTTTCACAGTCCCAAAGTGCCATTTTCACAGTAAAAAGGCCTGGCCTGGTTCACTTTTGCTTAGCTTAGTCTGTAACTTGAAAACTATGTACCGTATGGCCCTATAAACTGTGTTGGGATGAAAGCTAGCCACTTTGAGCAATGTGGGAAGTGCTGGGGCAGTTTGGGACAACAGGGCCAAAATGTCACTTTCACAGTCCCAAAGTGCCGTTTTCACAGTAAAAAGGCCTGGTTCACTTTTGCTTAGCTTAGTCTGTAACTTGAAAACTATGTACCGTATGGCCCTATAAACTGTGTTGGGATGAAAGCTAGCCACTTTGAGCAATGTGGGAAGTGCTGGGGCAGTTTGGGACAACAGGGCCAAAATGTCACTTTCACAGTCCCAAAGTGCCATTTTCACAGTAAAAAAAAAAAGATTCATTTTGCTTAGCTTAGTCTGTAACTTGAAAACTATGTACCGTATGGCCCTATAAACTGTGTTGGGATGAAAGCTAGCCACTTTGAGCAATGTGGGAAGTGCTGGGGCAGTTTGGGACAACAGGGCCAAAATGTCACTTTCACAGTCCCAAAGTGCCATTTTCACAGTAAAAAGGCCTGGTTCACTTTTGCTTAGCTTAGTCTGTAACTTGAAAACTATGTACCGTATGGCCCTATAAACTGTGTTGGGATGAAAGCTAGCCACTTTGAGCAATGTGGGAAGTGCTGGGGCAGTTTGGGACAACAGGGCCAAAATGTCACTTTCACAGTCCCAAAGTGCCATTTTCACAGTAAAAAGGCCTGGTTCACTTTTGCTTAGCTTAGTCTGTAACTTGAAAACTATGTACCGTATGGCCCTATAAACTGTGTTGGGATGAAAGCTAGCCACTTTGAGCATTGTGGCAAGAGCTGGGGCAGTTTGGGACAACAGGGAATGAACGGGGCCAAAATGTCACTTTCACAGTCCCAAAGTGCCATTTTCACAGTAAAAAGGCCTGGTTCACTTTTGCTTAGCTTAGTCTGTAACTTGAAAACTATGTACCGTATGGCCCTATAAACTGTGTTGGGATGAAAGCTAGCCACTTTGAGCAATGTGGGAAGTGCTGGGGCAGTTTGGGACAACAGGGCCAAAATGTCACTTTCACAGTCCCAAAGTGCCATTTTCACAGTAAAAAGGCCTGGTTCACTTTTGCTTAGCTTAGTCTGTAACTTGAAAACTATGTACCGTATGGCCCTATAAACTGTGTTGGGATGAAAGCTAGCCACTTTGAGCAATGTGGGAAGTGCTGGGGCAGTTTGGGACAACAGGGCCAAAATGTCACTTTCACAGTCCCAAAGTGCCATTTTCACAGTAAAAAAAAAAAGATTCATTTTGCTTAGCTTAGTCTGTAACTTGAAAACTATGTACCGTATGGCCCTATAAACTGTGTTGGGATGAAAGCTAGCCACTTTGAGCAATGTGGGAAGTGCTGGGGCAGTTTGGGACAACAGGGCCAAAATGTCACTTTCACAGTCCCAAAGTGCCATTTTCACAGTAAAAAGGCCTGGTTCACTTTTGCTTAGCTTAGTCTGTAACTTGAAAACTATGTACCGTATGGCCCTATAAACTGTGTTGGGATGAAAGCTAGCCACTTTGAGCAATGTGGGAAGTGCTGGGGCAGTTTGGGACAACAGGGCCAAAATGTCACTTTCACAGTCCCAAAGTGCCATTTTCACAGTAAAAAGGCCTGGTTCACTTTTGCTTAGCTTAGTCTGTAACTTGAAAACTATGTACCGTATGGCCCTATAAACTGTGTTGGGATGAAAGCTAGCCACGTTGAGCATTGTGGCAAGAGCTGGGGCAGTTTGGGACAACAGGGAATGAACGGGGCCAAAATGTCACTTTCACAGTCCCAAAGTGCCATTTTCACAGTAAAAAGGCCTGGTTCACTTTTGCTTAGCTTAGTCTGTAACTTGAAAACTATGTACCGTATGGCCCTATAAACTGTGTTGGGATGAAAGCTAGCCACTTTGAGCAATGTGGGAAGTGCTGGGGCAGTTTGGGACAACAGGGCCAAAATGTCACTTTCACAGTCCCAAAGTGCCGTTTTCACAGTAAAAAGGCCTGGTTCACTTTTGCTTAGCTTAGTCTGTAACTTGAAAACTATGTACCGTATGGCCCTATAAACTGTGTTGGGATGAAAGCTAGCCACTTTGAGCAATGTGGGAAGTGCTGGGGCAGTTTGGGACAACAGGGCCAAAATGTCACTTTCACAGTCCCAAAGTGCCATTTTCACAGTAAAAAAAAAAAGATTCATTTTGCTTAGCTTAGTCTGTAACTTGAAAACTATGTACCGTATGGCCCTATAAACTGTGTTGGGATGAAAGCTAGCCACTTTGAGCAATGTGGGAAGTGCTGGGGCAGTTTGGGACAACAGGGCCAAAATGTCACTTTCACAGTCCCAAAGTGCCGTTTTCACAGTAAAAAGGCCTGGTTCACTTTTGCTTAGCTTAGTCTGTAACTTGAAAACTATGTACCGTATGGCCCTATAAACTGTGTTGGGATGAAAGCTAGCCACTTTGAGCAATGTGGGAAGTGCTGGGGCAGTTTGGGACAACAGGGCCAAAATGTCACTTTCACAGTCCCAAAGTGCCGTTTTCACAGTAAAAAGGCCTGGTTCACTTTTGCTTAGCTTAGTCTGTAACTTGAAAACTATGTACCGTATGGCCCTATAAACTGTGTTGGGATGAAAGCTAGCCACTTTGAGCAATGTGGGAAGTGCTGGGGCAGTTTGGGACAACAGGGCCAAAATGTCACTTTCACAGTCCCAAAGTGCCATTTTCACAGTAAAAAGGCCTGGTTCACTTTTGCTTAGCTTAGTCTGTAACTTGAAAACTATGTACCGTATGGCCCTATAAACTGTGTTGGGATGAAAGCTAGCCACTTTGAGCATTGTGGCAAGAGCTGGGGCAGTTTGGGACAACAGGGAATGAACGGGGCCAAAATGTCACTTTCACAGTCCCAAAGTGCCGTTTTCACAGTAAAAAGGCCTGGTTCACTTTTGCTTAGCTTAGTCTGTAACTTGAAAACTATGTACCGTATGGCCCTATAAACTGTGTTGGGATGAAAGCTAGCCACTTTGAGCAATGTGGGAAGTGCTGGGGCAGTTTGGGACAACAGGGCCAAAATGTCACTTTCACAGTCCCAAAGTGCCATTTTCACAGTAAAAAAAAAAAGATTCATTTTGCTTAGCTTAGTCTGTAACTTGAAAACTATGTACCGTATGGCCCTATAAACTGTGTTGGGATGAAAGCTAGCCACTTTGAGCAATGTGGGAAGTGCTGGGGCAGTTTGGGACAACAGGGCCAAAATGTCACTTTCACAGTCCCAAAGTGCCATTTTCACAGTAAAAAGGCCTGGTTCACTTTTGCTTAGCTTAGTCTGTAACTTGAAAACTATGTACCGTATGGCCCTATAAACTGTGTTGGGATGAAAGCTAGCCACTTTGAGCATTGTGGCAAGAGCTGGGGCAGTTTGGGACAACAGGGAATGAACGGGGCCAAAATGTCACTTTCACAGTCCCAAAGTGCCATTTTCACAGTAAAAAGGCCTGGTTCACTTTTGCTTAGCTTAGTCTGTAACTTGAAAACTATGTACCGTATGGCCCTATAAACTGTGTTGGGATGAAAGCTAGCCACTTTGAGCAATGTGGGAAGTGCTGGGGCAGTTTGGGACAACAGGGCCAAAATGTCACTTTCACAGTCCCAAAGTGCCATTTTCACAGTAAAAAGGCCTGGTTCACTTTTGCTTAGCTTAGTCTGTAACTTGAAAACTATGTACCGTATGGCCCTATAAACTGTGTTGGGATGAAAGCTAGCCACTTTGAGCAATGTGGGAAGTGCTGGGGCAGTTTGGGACAACAGGGCCAAAATGTCACTTTCACAGTCCCAAAGTGCCATTTTCACAGTAAAAAAAAAAATATTCATTTTGCTTAGCTTAGTCTGTAACTTGAAAACTATGTACCGTATGGCCCTATAAACTGTGTTGGGATGAAAGCTAGCCACTTTGAGCAATGTGGGAAGTGCTGGGGCAGTTTGGGACAACAGGGCCAAAATGTCACTTTCACAGTCCCAAAGTGCCATTTTCACAGTAAAAAAAAAAAGATTCATTTTGCTTAGCTTAGTCTGTAACTTGAAAACTATGTACCGTATGGCCCTATAAACTGTGTTGGGATGAAAGCTAGCCACTTTGAGCAATGTGGGAAGTGCTGGGGCAGTTTGGGACAACAGGGCCAAAATGTCACTTTCACAGTCCCAAAGTGCCATTTTCACAGTAAAAAGGCCTGGTTCACTTTTGCTTAGCTTAGTCTGTAACTTGAAAACTATGTACCGTATGGCCCTATAAACTGTGTTGGGATGAAAGCTAGCCACGTTGAGCATTGTGGCAAGAGCTGGGGCAGTTTGGGACAACAGGGAATGAACGGGGCCAAAATGTCACTTTCACAGTCCCAAAGTGCCATTTTCACAGTAAAAAGGCCTGGTTCACTTTTGCTTAGCTTAGTCTGTAACTTGAAAACTATGTACCGTATGGCCCTATAAACTGTGTTGGGATGAAAGCTAGCCACTTTGAGCAATGTGGGAAGTGCTGGGGCAGTTTGGGACAACAGGGCCAAAATGTCACTTTCACAGTCCCAAAGTGCCGTTTTCACAGTAAAAAGGCCTGGTTCACTTTTGCTTAGCTTAGTCTGTAACTTGAAAACTATGTACCGTATGGCCCTATAAACTGTGTTGGGATGAAAGCTAGCCACTTTGAGCAATGTGGGAAGTGCTGGGGCAGTTTGGGACAACAGGGCCAAAATGTCACTTTCACAGTCCCAAAGTGCCATTTTCACAGTAAAAAAAAAAAGATTCATTTTGCTTAGCTTAGTCTGTAACTTGAAAACTATGTACCGTATGGCCCTATAAACTGTGTTGGGATGAAAGCTAGCCACTTTGAGCAATGTGGGAAGTGCTGGGGCAGTTTGGGACAACAGGGCCAAAATGTCACTTTCACAGTCCCAAAGTGCCGTTTTCACAGTAAAAAGGCCTGGTTCACTTTTGCTTAGCTTAGTCTGTAACTTGAAAACTATGTACCGTATGGCCCTATAAACTGTGTTGGGATGAAAGCTAGCCACTTTGAGCAATGTGGGAAGTGCTGGGGCAGTTTGGGACAACAGGGCCAAAATGTCACTTTCACAGTCCCAAAGTGCCGTTTTCACAGTAAAAAGGCCTGGTTCACTTTTGCTTAGCTTAGTCTGTAACTTGAAAACTATGTACCGTATGGCCCTATAAACTGTGTTGGGATGAAAGCTAGCCACTTTGAGCAATGTGGGAAGTGCTGGGGCAGTTTGGGACAACAGGGCCAAAATGTCACTTTCACAGTCCCAAAGTGCCGTTTTCACAGTAAAAAGGCCTGGTTCACTTTTGCTTAGCTTAGTCTGTAACTTGAAAACTATGTACCGTATGGCCCTATAAACTGTGTTGGGATGAAAGCTAGCCACTTTGAGCAATGTGGGAAGTGCTGGGGCAGTTTGGGACAACAGGGCCAAAATGTCACTTTCACAGTCCCAAAGTGCCGTTTTCACAGTAAAAAGGCCTGGTTCACTTTTGCTTAGCTTAGTCTGTAACTTGAAAACTATGTACCGTATGGCCCTATAAACTGTGTTGGGATGAAAGCTAGCCACTTTGAGCAATGTGGGAAGTGCTGGGGCAGTTTGGGACAACAGGGCCAAAATGTCACTTTCACAGTCCCAAAGTGCCGTTTTCACAGTAAAAAGGCCTGGTTCACTTTTGCTTAGCTTAGTCTGTAACTTGAAAACTATGTACCGTATGGCCCTATAAACTGTGTTGGGATGAAAGCTAGCCACTTTGAGCAATGTGGGAAGTGCTGGGGCAGTTTGGGACAACAGGGCCAAAATGTCACTTTCACAGTCCCAAAGTGCCGTTTTCACAGTAAAAAGGCCTGGTTCACTTTTGCTTAGCTTAGTCTGTAACTTGAAAACTATGTACCGTATGGCCCTATAAACTGTGTTGGGATGAAAGCTAGCCACTTTGAGCAATGTGGGAAGTGCTGGGGCAGTTTGGGACAACAGGGCCAAAATGTCACTTTCACAGTCCCAAAGTGCCATTTTCACAGTAAAAAGGCCTGGTTCACTTTTGCTTAGCTTAGTCTGTAACTTGAAAACTATGTACCGTATGGCCCTATAAACTGTGTTGAGATGAAAGCTAGCCACTTTGAGCATTGTGGCAAGAGCTGGGGCAGTTTGGGACAACAGGGAACGAACAGGGCCAAAATGTCACTTTCACAGTCCCAAAGTGCCATTTTCACAGTAAAAAAAAAAAGATTCATTTTGCTTAGCTTAGTCTGTAACTTGAAAACTATGTACCGTATGGCCCTATAAACTGTGTTGGGATGAAAGCTAGCCACTTTGAGCAATGTGGGAAGTGCTGGGGCAGTTTGGGACAACAGGGCCAAAATGTCACTTTCACAGTCCCAAAGTGCCATTTTCACAGTAAAAAAAAAAAGATTCATTTTGCTTAGCTTAGTCTGTAACTTGAAAACTATGTACCGTATGGCCCTATAAACTGTGTTGGGATGAAAGCTAGCCACTTTGAGCAATGTGGGAAGTGCTGGGGCAGTTTGGGACAACAGGGCCAAAATGTCACTTTCACAGTCCCAAAGTGCCGTTTTCACAGTAAAAAGGCCTGGTTCACTTTTGCTTAGCTTAGTCTGTAACTTGAAAACTATGTACCGTATGGCCCTATAAACTGTGTTGGGATGAAAGCTAGCCACTTTGAGCAATGTGGGAAGTGCTGGGGCAGTTTGGGACAACAGGGCCAAAATGTCACTTTCACAGTCCCAAAGTGCCGTTTTCACAGTAAAAAGGCCTGGTTCACTTTTGCTTAGCTTAGTCTGTAACTTGAAAACTATGTACCGTATGGCCCTATAAACTGTGTTGGGATGAAAGCTAGCCACTTTGAGCAATGTGGGAAGTGCTGGGGCAGTTTGGGACAACAGGGCCAAAATGTCACTTTCACAGTCCCAAAGTGCCATTTTCACAGTAAAAAGGCCTGGTTCACTTTTGCTTAGCTTAGTCTGTAACTTGAAAACTATGTACCGTATGGCCCTATAAACTGTGTTGGGATGAAAGCTAGCCACTTTGAGCATTGTGGCAAGAGCTGGGGCAGTTTGGGACAACAGGGAATGAACGGGGCCAAAATGTCACTTTCACAGTCCCAAAGTGCCATTTTCACAGTAAAAAGGCCTGGTTCACTTTTGCTTAGCTTAGTCTGTAACTTGAAAACTATGTACCGTATGGCCCTATAAACTGTGTTGGGATGAAAGCTAGCCACTTTGAGCAATGTGGGAAGTGCTGGGGCAGTTTGGGACAACAGGGCCAAAATGTCACTTTCACAGTCCCAAAGTGCCATTTTCACAGTAAAAAGGCCTGGTTCACTTTTGCTTAGCTTAGTCTGTAACTTGAAAACTATGTACCGTATGGCCCTATAAACTGTGTTGGGATGAAAGCTAGCCACTTTGAGCAATGTGGGAAGTGCTGGGGCAGTTTGGGACAACAGGGCCAAAATGTCACTTTCACAGTCCCAAAGTGCCGTTTTCACAGTAAAAAGGCCTGGTTCACTTTTGCTTAGCTTAGTCTGTAACTTGAAAACTATGTACCGTATGGCCCTATAAACTGTGTTGGGATGAAAGCTAGCCACTTTGAGCAATGTGGGAAGTGCTGGGGCAGTTTGGGACAACAGGGCCAAAATGTCACTTTCACAGTCCCAAAGTGCCATTTTCACAGTAAAAAAAAAAAGATTCATTTTGCTTAGCTTAGTCTGTAACTTGAAAACTATGTACCGTATGGCCCTATAAACTGTGTTGGGATGAAAGCTAGCCACTTTGAGCAATGTGGGAAGTGCTGGGGCAGTTTGGGACAACAGGGCCAAAATGTCACTTTCACAGTCCCAAAGTGCCGTTTTCACGGTAAAAAGGCCTGGTTCACTTTTGCTTAGCTTAGTCTGTAACTTGAAAACTATGTACCGTATGGCCCTATAAACTGTGTTGGGATGAAAGCTAGCCACTTTGAGCAATGTGGGAAGTGCTGGGGCAGTTTGGGACAACAGGGCCAAAATGTCACTTTCACAGTCCCAAAGTGCCGTTTTCACAGTAAAAAGGCCTGGTTCACTTTTGCTTAGCTTAGTCTGTAACTTGAAAACTATGTACCGTATGGCCCTATAAACTGTGTTGGGATGAAAGCTAGCCACTTTGAGCAATGTGGGAAGTGCTGGGGCAGTTTGGGACAACAGGGCCAAAATGTCACTTTCACAGTCCCAAAGTGCCATTTTCACAGTAAAAAGGCCTGGTTCACTTTTGCTTAGCTTAGTCTGTAACTTGAAAACTATGTACCGTATGGCCCTATAAACTGTGTTGGGATGAAAGCTAGCCACGTTGAGCATTGTGGCAAGAGCTGGGGCAGTTTGGGACAACAGGGAATGAACGGGGCCAAAATGTCACTTTCACAGTCCCAAAGTGCCATTTTCACAGTAAAAAGGCCTGGTTCACTTTTGCTTAGCTTAGTCTGTAACTTGAAAACTATGTACCGTAAGGCCCTATAAACTGTGTTGGGATGAAAGCTAGCCACTTTGAGCAATGTGGGAAGTGCTGGGGCAGTTTGGGACAACAGGGCCAAAATGTCACTTTCACAGTCCCAAAGTGCCGTTTTCACAGTAAAAAGGCCTGGTTCACTTTTGCTTAGCTTAGTCTGTAACTTGAAAACTATGTACCGTATGGCCCTATAAACTGTGTTGGGATGAAAGCTAGCCACTTTGAGCAATGTGGGAAGTGCTGGGGCAGTTTGGGACAACAGGGCCAAAATGTCACTTTCACAGTCCCAAAGTGCCGTTTTCACAGTAAAAAGGCCTGGTTCACTTTTGCTTAGCTTAGTCTGTAACTTGAAAACTATGTACCGTATGGCCCTATAAACTGTGTTGGGATGAAAGCTAGCCACTTTGAGCAATGTGGGAAGTGCTGGGGCAGTTTGGGACAACAGGGCCAAAATGTCACTTTCACAGTCCCAAAGTGCCGTTTTCACAGTAAAAAGGCCTGGTTCACTTTTGCTTAGCTTAGTCTGTAACTTGAAAACTATGTACCGTATGGCCCTATAAACTGTGTTGGGATGAAAGCTAGCCACTTTGAGCAATGTGGGAAGTGCTGGGGCAGTTTGGGACAACAGGGCCAAAATGTCACTTTCACAGTCCCAAAGTGCCGTTTTCACAGTAAAAAGGCCTGGTTCACTTTTGCTTAGCTTAGTCTGTAACTTGAAAACTATGTACCGTATGGCCCTAAAAACTGTGTTGGGATGAAAGCTAGCCACTTTGAGCAATGTGGGAAGTGCTGGGGCAGTTTGGGACAACAGGGCCAAAATGTCACTTTCACAGTCCCAAAGTGCCGTTTTCACAGTAAAAAGGCCTGGTTCACTTTTGCTTAGCTTAGTCTGTAACTTGAAAACTATGTACCGTATGGCCCTATAAACTGTGTTGGGATGAAAGCTAGCCACTTTGAGCAATGTGGGAAGTGCTGGGGCAGTTTGGGACAACAGGGCCAAAATGTCACTTTCACAGTCCCAAAGTGCCGTTTTCACAGTAAAAAGGCCTGGTTCACTTTTGCTTAGCTTAGTCTGTAACTTGAAAACTATGTACCGTATGGCCCTATAAACTGTGTTGGGATGAAAGCTAGCCACTTTGAGCAATGTGGGAAGTGCTGGGGCAGTTTGGGACAACAGGGCCAAAATGTCACTTTCACAGTCCCAAAGTGCCATTTTCACAGTAAAAAGGCCTGGTTCACTTTTGCTTAGCTTAGTCTGTAACTTGAAAACTATGTACTGTATGGCCCTATAAACTGTGTTGGGATGAAAGCTAGCCACTTTGAGCATTGTGGCAAGAGCTGGGGCAGTTTGGGACAACAGGGAATGAACGGGGCCAAAATGTCACTTTCACAGTCCCAAAGTGCCATTTTCACAGTAAAAAGGCCTGGTTCACTTTTGCTTAGCTTAGTCTGTAACTTGAAAACTATGTACCGTATGGCCCTATAAACTGTGTTGGGATGAAAGCTAGCCACTTTGAGCAATGTGGGAAGTGCTGGGGCAGTTTGGGACAACAGGGCCAAAATGTCACTTTCACAGTCCCAAAGTGCCATTTTCACAGTAAAAAGGCCTGGTTCACTTTTGCTTAGCTTAGTCTGTAACTTGAAAACTATGTACCGTATGGCCCTATAAACTGTGTTGAGATGAAAGCTAGCCACTTTGAGCATTGTGGCAAGAGCTGGGGCAGTTTGGGACAACAGGGAACGAACAGGGCCAAAATGTCACTTTCACAGTCCCAAAGTGCCATTTTCACAGTAAAAAAAAAAAGATTCATTTTGCTTAGCTTAGTCTGTAACTTGAAAACTATGTACCGTATGGCCCTATAAACTGTGTTGGGATGAAAGCTAGCCACTTTGAGCAATGTGGGAAGTGCTGGGGCAGTTTGGGACAACAGGGCCAAAATGTCACTTTCACAGTCCCAAAGTGCCATTTTCACAGTAAAAAAAAAAAGATTCATTTTGCTTAGCTTAGTCTGTAACTTGAAAACTATGTACCGTATGGCCCTATAAACTGTGTTGGGATGAAAGCTAGCCACTTTGAGCAATGTGGGAAGTGCTGGGGCAGTTTGGGACAACAGGGCCAAAATGTCACTTTCACAGTCCCAAAGTGCCGTTTTCACAGTAAAAAGGCCTGGTTCACTTTTGCTTAGCTTAGTCTGTAACTTGAAAACTATGTACCGTATGGCCCTATAAACTGTGTTGGGATGAAAGCTAGCCACTTTGAGCAATGTGGGAAGTGCTGGGGCAGTTTGGGACAACAGGGCCAAAATGTCACTTTCACAGTCCCAAAGTGGCGTTTTCACAGTAAAAAGGCCTGGTTCACTTTTGCTTAGCTTAGTCTGTAACTTGAAAACTATGTACCGTATGGCCCTATAAACTGTGTTGGGATGAAAGCTAGCCACTTTGAGCAATGTGGGAAGTGCTGGGGCAGTTTGGGACAACAGGGCCAAAATGTCACTTTCACAGTCCCAAAGTGCCATTTTCACAGTAAAAAGGCCTGGTTCACTTTTGCTTAGCTTAGTCTGTAACTTGAAAACTATGTACCGTATGGCCCTATAAACTGTGTTGGGATGAAAGCTAGCCACTTTGAGCATTGTGGCAAGAGCTGGGGCAGTTTGGGACAACAGGGAATGAACGGGGCCAAAATGTCACTTTCACAGTCCCAAAGTGCCATTTTCACAGTAAAAAGGCCTGGTTCACTTTTGCTTAGCTTAGTCTGTAACTTGAAAACTATGTACCGTATGGCCCTATAAACTGTGTTGGGATGAAAGCTAGCCACTTTGAGCAATGTGGGAAGTGCTGGGGCAGTTTGGGACAACAGGGCCAAAATGTCACTTTCACAGTCCCAAAGTGCCATTTTCACAGTAAAAAGGCCTGGTTCACTTTTGCTTAGCTTAGTCTGTAACTTGAAAACTATGTACCGTATGGCCCTATAAACTGTGTTGGGATGAAAGCTAGCCACTTTGAGCAATGTGGGAAGTGCTGGGGCAGTTTGGGACAACAGGGCCAAAATGTCACTTTCACAGTCCCAAAGTGCCGTTTTCACAGTAAAAAGGCCTGGTTCACTTTTGCTTAGCTTAGTCTGTAACTTGAAAACTATGTACCGTATGGCCCTATAAACTGTGTTGGGATGAAAGCTAGCCACTTTGAGCAATGTGGGAAGTGCTGGGGCAGTTTGGGACAACAGGGCCAAAATGTCACTTTCACAGTCCCAAAGTGCCATTTTCACAGTAAAAAAAAAAAGATTCATTTTGCTTAGCTTAGTCTGTAACTTGAAAACTATGTACCGTATGGCCCTATAAACTGTGTTGGGATGAAAGCTAGCCACTTTGAGCAATGTGGGAAGTGCTGGGGCAGTTTGGGACAACAGGGCCAAAATGTCACTTTCACAGTCCCAAAGTGCCGTTTTCACGGTAAAAAGGCCTGGTTCACTTTTGCTTAGCTTAGTCTGTAACTTGAAAACTATGTACCGTATGGCCCTATAAACTGTGTTGGGATGAAAGCTAGCCACTTTGAGCAATGTGGGAAGTGCTGGGGCAGTTTGGGACAACAGGGCCAAAATGTCACTTTCACAGTCCCAAAGTGCCGTTTTCACAGTAAAAAGGCCTGGTTCACTTTTGCTTAGCTTAGTCTGTAACTTGAAAACTATGTACCGTATGGCCCTATAAACTGTGTTGGGATGAAAGCTAGCCACTTTGAGCAATGTGGGAAGTGCTGGGGCAGTTTGGGACAACAGGGCCAAAATGTCACTTTCACAGTCCCAAAGTGCCATTTTCACAGTAAAAAGGCCTGGTTCACTTTTGCTTAGCTTAGTCTGTAACTTGAAAACTATGTACCGTATGGCCCTATAAACTGTGTTGGGATGAAAGCTAGCCACTTTGAGCATTGTGGCAAGAGCTGGGGCAGTTTGGGACAACAGGGAATGAACGGGGCCAAAATGTCACTTTCACAGTCCCAAAGTGCCATTTTCACAGTAAAAAGGCCTGGTTCACTTTTGCTTAGCTTAGTCTCTAACTTGAAAACTATGTACCGTATGGCCCTATAAACTGTGTTGGGATGAAAGCTAGCCACTTTGAGCAATGTGGGAAGTGCTGGGGCAGTTTGGGACAACAGGGCCAAAATGTCACTTTCACAGTCCCAAAGTGCCATTTTCACAGTAAAAAGGCCTGGTTCACTTTTGCTTAGCTTAGTCTGTAACTTGAAAACTATGTACCGTATGGCCCTATAAACTGTGTTGGGATGAAAGCTAGCCACTTTGAGCAATGTGGGAAGTGCTGGGGCAGTTTGGGACAACAGGGCCAAAATGTCACTTTCACAGTCCCAAAGTGCCGTTTTCACAGTAAAAAGGCCTGGTTCACTTTTGCTTAGCTTAGTCTGTAACTTGAAAACTATGTACCGTATGGCCCTATAAACTGTGTTGGGATGAAAGCTAGCCACTTTGAGCAATGTGGGAAGTGCTGGGGCAGTTTGGGACAACAGGGCCAAAATGTCACTTTCACAGTCCCAAAGTGCCATTTTCACAGTAAAAAAAAAAAGATTCATTTTGCTTAGCTTAGTCTGTAACTTGAAAACTATGTACCGTATGGCCCTATAAACTGTGTTGGGATGAAAGCTAGCCACTTTGAGCAATGTGGGAAGTGCTGGGGCAGTTTGGGACAACAGGGCCAAAATGTCACTTTCACAGTCCCAAAGTGCCGTTTTCACAGTAAAAAGGCCTGGTTCACTTTTGCTTAGCTTAGTCTGTAACTTGAAAACTATGTACCGTATGGCCCTATAAACTGTGTTGGGATGAAAGCTAGCCACTTTGAGCAATGTGGGAAGTGCTGGGGCAGTTTGGGACAACAGGGCCAAAATGTCACTTTCACAGTCCCAAAGTGCCGTTTTCACAGTAAAAAGGCCTGGTTCACTTTTGCTTAGCTTAGTCTGTAACTTGAAAACTATGTACCGTATGGCCCTATAAACTGTGTTGGGATGAAAGCTAGCCACTTTGAGCATTGTGGCAAGAGCTGGGGCAGTTTGGGACAACAGGGAATGAACGGGGCCAAAATGTCACTTTCACAGTCCCAAAGTGCCATTTTCACAGTAAAAAGGCCTGGTTCACTTTTGCTTAGCTTAGTCTGTAACTTGAAAACTATGTACCGTATGGCCCTATAAACTGTGTTGGGATGAAAGCTAGCCACTTTGAGCAATGTGGGAAGTGCTGGGGCAGTTTGGGACAACAGGGCCAAAATGTCACTTTCACAGTCCCAAAGTGCCATTTTCACAGTAAAAAAAAAAAGATTCATTTTGCTTAGCTTAGTCTGTAACTTGAAAACTATGTACCGTATGGCCCTATAAACTGTGTTGGGATGAAAGCTAGCCACTTTGAGCAATGTGGGAAGTGCTGGGGCAGTTTGGGACAACAGGGCCAAAATGTCACTTTCACAGTCCCAAAGTGCCATTTTCACAGTAAAAAGGCCTGGTTCACTTTTGCTTAGCTTAGTCTGTAACTTGAAAACTATGTACCGTATGGCCCTATAAACTGTGTTGGGATGAAAGCTAGCCACTTTGAGCAATGTGGGAAGTGCTGGGGCAGTTTGGGACAACAGGGCCAAAATGTCACTTTCACAGTCCCAAAGTGCCATTTTCACAGTAAAAAGGCCTGGTTCACTTTTGCTTAGCTTAGTCTGTAACTTGAAAACTATGTACCGTATGGCCCTATAAACTGTGTTGGGATGAAAGCTAGCCACTTTGAGCATTGTGGCAAGAGCTGGGGCAGTTTGGGACAACAGGGAATGAACGGGGCCAAAATGTCACTTTCACAGTCCCAAAGTGCCATTTTCACAGTAAAAAGGCCTGGTTCACTTTTGCTTAGCTTAGTCTGTAACTTGAAAACTATGTACCGTATGGCCCTATAAACTGTGTTGGGATGAAAGCTAGCCACTTTGAGCAATGTGGGAAGTGCTGGGGCAGTTTGGGACAACAGGGCCAAAATGTCACTTTCACAGTCCCAAAGTGCCATTTTCACAGTAAAAAGGCCTGGTTCACTTTTGCTTAGCTTAGTCTGTAACTTGAAAACTATGTACCGTATGGCCCTATAAACTGTGTTGGGATGAAAGCTAGCCACTTTGAGCAATGTGGGAAGTGCTGGGGCAGTTTGGGACAACAGGGCCAAAATGTCACTTTCACAGTCCCAAAGTGCCATTTTCACAGTAAAAAAAAAAAGATTCATTTTGCTTAGCTTAGTCTGTAACTTGAAAACTATGTACCGTATGGCCCTATAAACTGTGTTGGGATGAAAGCTAGCCACTTTGAGCAATGTGGGAAGTGCTGGGGCAGTTTGGGACAACAGGGCCAAAATGTCACTTTCACAGTCCCAAAGTGCCATTTTCACAGTAAAAAGGCCTGGTTCACTTTTGCTTAGCTTAGTCTGTAACTTGAAAACTATGTACCGTATGGCCCTATAAACTGTGTTGGGATGAAAGCTAGCCACGTTGAGCATTGTGGCAAGAGCTGGGGCAGTTTGGGACAACAGGGAATGAACGGGGCCAAAATGTCACTTTCACAGTCCCAAAGTGCCATTTTCACAGTAAAAAGGCCTGGTTCACTTTTGCTTAGCTTAGTCTGTAACTTGAAAACTATGTACCGTATGGCCCTATAAACTGTGTTGGGATGAAAGCTAGCCACTTTGAGCAATGTGGGAAGTGCTGGGGCAGTTTGGGACAACAGGGCCAAAATGTCACTTTCACAGTCCCAAAGTGCCGTTTTCACAGTAAAAAGGCCTGGTTCACTTTTGCTTAGCTTAGTCTGTAACTTGAAAACTATGTACCGTATGGCCCTATAAACTGTGTTGGGATGAAAGCTAGCCACTTTGAGCAATGTGGGAAGTGCTGGGGCAGTTTGGGACAACAGGGCCAAAATGTCACTTTCACAGTCCCAAAGTGCCATTTTCACAGTAAAAAGGCCTGGTTCACTTTTGCTTAGCTTAGTCTGTAACTTGAAAACTATGTACCGTATGGCCCTATAAACTGTGTTGGGATGAAAGCTAGCCACTTTGAGCATTGTGGCAAGAGCTGGGGCAGTTTGGGACAACAGGGAATGAACGGGGCCAAAATGTCACTTTCACAGTCCCAAAGTGCCATTTTCACAGTAAAAAGGCCTGGTTCACTTTTGCTTAGCTTAGTCTGTAACTTGAAAACTATGTACCGTATGGCCCTATAAACTGTGTTGGGATGAAAGCTAGCCACTTTGAGCAATGTGGGAAGTGCTGGGGCAGTTTGGGACAACAGGGCCAAAATGTCACTTTCACAGTCCCAAAGTGCCAATTTCACAGTAAAAAGGCCTGGTTCACTTTTGCTTAGCTTAGTCTGTAACTTGAAAACTATGTACCGTATGGCCCTATAAACTGTGTTGGGATGAAAGCTAGCCACTTTGAGCAATGTGGGAAGTGCTGGGGCAGTTTGGGACAACAGGGCCAAAATGTCACTTTCACAGTCCCAAAGTGCCGTTTTCACAGTAAAAAGGCCTGGTTCACTTTTGCTTAGCTTAGTCTGTAACTTGAAAACTATGTACCGTATGGCCCTATAAACTGTGTTGGGATGAAAGCTAGCCACTTTGAGCAATGTGGGAAGTGCTGGGGCAGTTTGGGACAACAGGGCCAAAATGTCACTTTCACAGTCCCAAAGTGCCATTTTCACAGTAAAAAGGCCTGGTTCACTTTTGCTTAGCTTAGTCTGTAACTTGAAAACTATGTACCGTATGGCCCTATAAACTGTGTTGGGATGAAAGCTAGCCACGTTGAGCATTGTGGCAAGAGCTGGGGCAGTTTGGGACAACAGGGAATGAACGGGGCCAAAATGTCACTTTCACAGTCCCAAAGTGCCATTTTCACAGTAAAAAGGCCTGGTTCACTTTTGCTTAGCTTAGTCTGTAACTTGAAAACTATGTACCGTATGGCCCTATAAACTGTGTTGGGATGAAAGCTAGCCACTTTGAGCAATGTGGGAAGTGCTGGGGCAGTTTGGGACAACAGGGCCAAAATGTCACTTTCACAGTCCCAAAGTGCCGTTTTCACAGTAAAAAGGCCTGGTTCACTTTTGCTTAGCTTAGTCTGTAACTTGAAAACTATGTACCGTATGGCCCTATAAACTGTGTTGGGATGAAAGCTAGCCACTTTGAGCAATGTGGGAAGTGCTGGGGCAGTTTGGGACAACAGGGCCAAAATGTCACTTTCACAGTCCCAAAGTGCCATTTTCACAGTAAAAAAAAAAAGATTCATTTTGCTTAGCTTAGTCTGTAACTTGAAAACTATGTACCGTATGGCCCTATAAACTGTGTTGGGATGAAAGCTAGCCACTTTGAGCAATGTGGGAAGTGCTGGGGCAGTTTGGGACAACAGGGCCAAAATGTCACTTTCACAGTCCCAAAGTGCCGTTTTCACAGTAAAAAGGCCTGGTTCACTTTTGCTTAGCTTAGTCTGTAACTTGAAAACTATGTACCGTATGGCCCTATAAACTGTGTTGGGATGAAAGCTAGCCACTTTGAGCAATGTGGGAAGTGCTGGGGCAGTTTGGGACAACAGGGCCAAAATGTCACTTTCACAGTCCCAAAGTGCCGTTTTCACAGTAAAAAGGCCTGGTTCACTTTTGCTTAGCTTAGTCTGTAACTTGAAAACTATGTACCGTATGGCCCTATAAACTGTGTTGGGATGAAAGCTAGCCACTTTGAGCATTGTGGCAAGAGCTGGGGCAGTTTGGGACAACAGGGAATGAACGGGGCCAAAATGTCACTTTCACAGTCCCAAAGTGCCATTTTCACAGTAAAAAGGCCTGGTTCACTTTTGCTTAGCTTAGTCTGTAACTTGAAAACTATGTACCGTATGGCCCTATAAACTGTGTTGGGATGAAAGCTAGCCACTTTGAGCAATGTGGGAAGTGCTGGGGCAGTTTGGGACAACAGGGCCAAAATGTCACTTTCACAGTCCCAAAGTGCCATTTTCACAGTAAAAAAAAAAAGATTCATTTTGCTTAGCTTAGTCTGTAACTTGAAAACTATGTACCGTATGGCCCTATAAACTGTGTTGGGATGAAAGCTAGCCACTTTGAGCAATGTGGGAAGTGCTGGGGCAGTTTGGGACAACAGGGCCAAAATGTCACTTTCACAGTCCCAAAGTGCCATTTTCACAGTAAAAAGGCCTGGTTCACTTTTGCTTAGCTTAGTCTGTAACTTGAAAACTATGTACCGTATGGCCCTATAAACTGTGTTGGGATGAAAGCTAGCCACTTTGAGCAATGTGGGAAGTGCTGGGGCAGTTTGGGACAACAGGGCCAAAATGTCACTTTCACAGTCCCAAAGTGCCATTTTCACAGTAAAAAGGCCTGGTTCACTTTTGCTTAGCTTAGTCTGTAACTTGAAAACTATGTACCGTATGGCCCTATAAACTGTGTTGGGATGAAAGCTAGCCACTTTGAGCATTGTGGCAAGAGCTGGGGCAGTTTGGGACAACAGGGAATGAACGGGGCCAAAATGTCACTTTCACAGTCCCAAAGTGCCATTTTCACAGTAAAAAGGCCTGGTTCACTTTTGCTTAGCTTAGTCTGTAACTTGAAAACTATGTACCGTATGGCCCTATAAACTGTGTTGGGATGAAAGCTAGCCACTTTGAGCAATGTGGGAAGTGCTGGGGCAGTTTGGGACAACAGGGCCAAAATGTCACTTTCACAGTCCCAAAGTGCCATTTTCACAGTAAAAAGGCCTGGTTCACTTTTGCTTAGCTTAGTCTGTAACTTGAAAACTATGTACCGTATGGCCCTATAAACTGTGTTGGGATGAAAGCTAGCCACTTTGAGCAATGTGGGAAGTGCTGGGGCAGTTTGGGACAACAGGGCCAAAATGTCACTTTCACAGTCCCAAAGTGCCATTTTCACAGTAAAAAAAAAAAGATTCATTTTGCTTAGCTTAGTCTGTAACTTGAAAACTATGTACCGTATGGCCCTATAAACTGTGTTGGGATGAAAGCTAGCCACTTTGAGCAATGTGGGAAGTGCTGGGGCAGTTTGGGACAACAGGGCCAAAATGTCACTTTCACAGTCCCAAAGTGCCATTTTCACAGTAAAAAGGCCTGGTTCACTTTTGCTTAGCTTAGTCTGTAACTTGAAAACTATGTACCGTATGGCCCTATAAACTGTGTTGGGATGAAAGCTAGCCACTTTGAGCAATGTGGGAAGTGCTGGGGCAGTTTGGGACAACAGGGCCAAAATGTCACTTTCACAGTCCCAAAGTGCCATTTTCACAGTAAAAAGGCCTGGTTCACTTTTGCTTAGCTTAGTCTGTAACTTGAAAACTATGTACCGTATGGCCCTATAAACTGTGTTGGGATGAAAGCTAGCCACGTTGAGCATTGTGGCAAGAGCTGGGGCAGTTTGGGACAACAGGGAATGAACGGGGCCAAAATGTCACTTTCACAGTCCCAAAGTGCCATTTTCACAGTAAAAAGGCCTGGTTCACTTTTGCTTAGCTTAGTCTGTAACTTGAAAACTATGTACCGTATGGCCCTATAAACTGTGTTGGGATGAAAGCTAGCCACTTTGAGCAATGTGGGAAGTGCTGGGGCAGTTTGGGACAACAGGGCCAAAATGTCACTTTCACAGTCCCAAAGTGCCATTTTCACAGTAAAAAAAAAATGATTCATTTTGCTTAGCTTAGTCTGTAACTTGAAAACTATGTACCGTATGGCCCTATAAACTGTGTTGGGATGAAAGCTAGCCACTTTGAGCAATGTGGGAAGTGCTGGGGCAGTTTGGGACAACAGGGCCAAAATGTCACTTTCACAGTCCCAAAGTGCCGTTTTCACAGTAAAAAGGCCTGGTTCACTTTTGCTTAGCTTAGTCTGTAACTTGAAAACTATGTACCGTATGGCCCTATAAACTGTGTTGGGATGAAAGCTAGCCACTTTGAGCAATGTGGGAAGTGCTGGGGCAGTTTGGGACAACAGGGCCAAAATGTCACTTTCACAGTCCCAAAGTGCCATTTTCACAGTAAAAAGGCCTGGTTCACTTTTGCTTAGCTTAGTCTGTAACTTGAAAACTATGTACCGTATGGCCCTATAAACTGTGTTGGGATGAAAGCTAGCCACTTTGAGCATTGTGGCAAGAGCTGGGGCAGTTTGGGACAACAGGGAATGAACGGGGCCAAAATGTCACTTTCACAGTCCCAAAGTGCCATTTTCACAGTAAAAAGGCCTGGTTCACTTTTGCTTAGCTTAGTCTGTAACTTGAAAACTATGTACCGTATGGCCCTATAAACTGTGTTGGGATGAAAGCTAGCCACTTTGAGCAATGTGGGAAGTGCTGGGGCAGTTTGGGACAACAGGGCCAAAATGTCACTTTCACAGTCCCAAAGTGCCATTTTCACAGTAAAAAGGCCTGGTTCACTTTTGCTTAGCTTAGTCTGTAACTTGAAAACTATGTACCGTATGGCCCTATAAACTGTGTTGGGATGAAAGCTAGCCACTTTGAGCAATGTGGGAAGTGCTGGGGCAGTTTGGGACAACAGGGCCAAAATGTCACTTTCACAGTCCCAAAGTGCCATTTTCACAGTAAAAAAAAAAAGATTCATTTTGCTTAGCTTAGTCTGTAACTTGAAAACTATGTACCGTATGGCCCTATAAACTGTGTTGGGATGAAAGCTAGCCACTTTGAGCAATGTGGGAAGTGCTGGGGCAGTTTGGGACAACAGGGCCAAAATGTCACTTTCACAGTCCCAAAGTGCCATTTTCACAGTAAAAAGGCCTGGTTCACTTTTGCTTAGCTTAGTCTGTAACTTGAAAACTATGTACCGTATGGCCCTATAAACTGTGTTGGGATGAAAGCTAGCCACTTTGAGCAATGTGGGAAGTGCTGGGGCAGTTTGGGACAACAGGGCCAAAATGTCACTTTCACAGTCCCAAAGTGCCATTTTCACAGTAAAAAGGCCTGGTTCACTTTTGCTTAGCTTAGTCTGTAACTTGAAAACTATGTACCGTATGGCCCTATAAACTGTGTTGGGATGAAAGCTAGCCACGTTGAGCATTGTGGCAAGAGCTGGGGCAGTTTGGGACAACAGGGAATGAACGGGGCCAAAATGTCACTTTCACAGTCCCAAAGTGCCATTTTCACAGTAAAAAGGCCTGGTTCACTTTTGCTTAGCTTAGTCTGTAACTTGAAAACTATGTACCGTATGGCCCTATAAACTGTGTTGGGATGAAAGCTAGCCACTTTGAGCAATGTGGGAAGTGCTGGGGCAGTTTGGGACAACAGGGCCAAAATGTCACTTTCACAGTCCCAAAGTGCCGTTTTCACAGTAAAAAGGCCTGGTTCACTTTTGCTTAGCTTAGTCTGTAACTTGAAAACTATGTACCGTATGGCCCTATAAACTGTGTTGGGATGAAAGCTAGCCACTTTGAGCAATGTGGGAAGTGCTGGGGCAGTTTGGGACAACAGGGCCAAAATGTCACTTTCACAGTCCCAAAGTGCCATTTTCACAGTAAAAAAAAAATGATTCATTTTGCTTAGCTTAGTCTGTAACTTGAAAACTATGTACCGTATGGCCCTATAAACTGTGTTGGGATGAAAGCTAGCCACTTTGAGCAATGTGGGAAGTGCTGGGGCAGTTTGGGACAACAGGGCCAAAATGTCACTTTCACAGTCCCAAAGTGCCGTTTTCACAGTAAAAAGGCCTGGTTCACTTTTGCTTAGCTTAGTCTGTAACTTGAAAACTATGTACCGTATGGCCCTATAAACTGTGTTGGGATGAAAGCTAGCCACTTTGAGCAATGTGGGAAGTGCTGGGGCAGTTTGGGACAACAGGGCCAAAATGTCACTTTCACAGTCCCAAAGTGCCATTTTCACAGTAAAAAGGCCTGGTTCACTTTTGCTTAGCTTAGTCTGTAACTTGAAAACTATGTACCGTATGGCCCTATAAACTGTGTTGGGATGAAAGCTAGCCACTTTGAGCATTGTGGCAAGAGCTGGGGCAGTTTGGGACAACAGGGAATGAACGGGGCCAAAATGTCACTTTCACAGTCCCAAAGTGCCATTTTCACAGTAAAAAGGCCTGGTTCACTTTTGCTTAGCTTAGTCTGTAACTTGAAAACTATGTACCGTATGGCCCTATAAACTGTGTTGGGATGAAAGCTAGCCACTTTGAGCAATGTGGGAAGTGCTGGGGCAGTTTGGGACAACAGGGCCAAAATGTCACTTTCACAGTCCCAAAGTGCCATTTTCACAGTAAAAAGGCCTGGTTCACTTTTGCTTAGCTTAGTCTGTAACTTGAAAACTATGTACCGTATGGCCCTATAAACTGTGTTGGGATGAAAGCTAGCCACTTTGAGCAATGTGGGAAGTGCTGGGGCAGTTTGGGACAACAGGGCCAAAATGTCACTTTCACAGTCCCAAAGTGCCATTTTCACAGTAAAAAAAAAAAGATTCATTTTGCTTAGCTTAGTCTGTAACTTGAAAACTATGTACCGTATGGCCCTATAAACTGTGTTGGGATGAAAGCTAGCCACTTTGAGCAATGTGGGAAGTGCTGGGGCAGTTTGGGACAACAGGGCCAAAATGTCACTTTCACAGTCCCAAAGTGCCATTTTCACAGTAAAAAGGCCTGGTTCACTTTTGCTTAGCTTAGTCTGTAACTTGAAAACTATGTACCGTATGGCCCTATAAACTGTGTTGGGATGAAAGCTAGCCACTTTGAGCATTGTGGCAAGAGCTGGGGCAGTTTGGGACAACAGGGAATGAACGGGGCCAAAATGTCACTTTCACAGTCCCAAAGTGCCATTTTCACAGTAAAAAGGCCTGGTTCACTTTTGCTTAGCTTAGTCTGTAACTTGAAAACTATGTACCGTATGGCCCTATAAACTGTGTTGGGATGAAAGCTAGCCACTTTGAGCAATGTGGGAAGTGCTGGGGCAGTTTGGGACAACAGGGCCAAAATGTCACTTTCACAGTCCCAAAGTGCCATTTTCACAGTAAAAAGGCCTGGTTCACTTTTGCTTAGCTTAGTCTGTAACTTGAAAACTATGTACCGTATGGCCCTATAAACTGTGTTGGGATGAAAGCTAGCCACTTTGAGCAATGTGGGAAGTGCTGGGGCAGTTTGGGACAACAGGGCCAAAATGTCACTTTCACAGTCCCAAAGTGCCATTTTCACAGTAAAAAAAAAAAGATTCATTTTGCTTAGCTTAGTCTGTAACTTGAAAACTATGTACCGTATGGCCCTATAAACTGTGTTGGGATGAAAGCTAGCCACTTTGAGCAATGTGGGAAGTGCTGGGGCAGTTTGGGACAACAGGGCCAAAATGTCACTTTCACAGTCCCAAAGTGCCATTTTCACAGTAAAAAGGCCTGGTTCACTTTTGCTTAGCTTAGTCTGTAACTTGAAAACTATGTACCGTATGGCCCTATAAACTGTGTTGGGATGAAAGCTAGCCACTTTGAGCAATAGGGCCATACGGTACATAGTTTTCAAGTTACAGACTAAGCTAAGCAAAAGTGAACCAGGCCTTTTTACTGTGAAAACGGCACTTTGGGACTGTGAAAGTGACATTTTGGCCCTGTTGTCCCAAACTGCCCCAGCACTTCCCACATTGCTCAAAGTGGCTAGCTTTCATCCCAACACAGTTTATAGGGCCATACGGTACATAGTTTTCAAGTTACAGACTAAGCTAAGCAAAAGTGAACCAGGCCTTTTTACTGTGAAAACGGCACTTTGGGACTGTGAAAGTGACATTTTGGCCCTGTTGTCCCAAACTGCCCCAGCACTTCCCACATTGCTCAAAGTGGCTAGCTTTCATCCCAACACAGTTTATAGGGCCATACGGTACATAGTTTTCAAGTTACAGACTAAGCTAAGCAAAATTAATCTTTTTTTTTTTACTGTGAAAATGGCACTTTGGGACTGTGAAAGTGACATTTTGGCCCTGTTGTCCCAAACTGCCCCAGCACTTCCCACATTGCTCAAAGTGGCTAGCTTTCATCCCAACACAGTTTATAGGGCCATACGGTACATAGTTTTCAAGTTACAGACTAAGCTAAGCAAAAGTGAACCAGGCCTTTTTACTGTGAAAACGGCACTTTGGGACTGTGAAAGTGACATTTTGGCCCTGTTGTCCCAAACTGCCCCAGCACTTCCCACATTGCTCAAAGTGGCTAGCTTTCATCCCAACACAGTTTATAGGGCCATACGGTACATAGTTTTCAAGTTACAGACTAAGCTAAGCAAAAGTGAACCAGGCCTTTTTACTGTGAAAATGGCACTTTGGGACTGTGAAAGTGACATTTTGGCCCCGTTCATTCCCTGTTGTCCCAAACTGCCCCAGCTCTTGCCACAATGCTCAACGTGGCTAGCTTTCATCCCAACACAGTTTATAGGGCCATACGGTACATAGTTTTCAAGTTACAGACTAAGCTAAGCAAAAGTGAACCAGGCCTTTTTACTGTGAAAATGGCACTTTGGGACTGTGAAAGTGACATTTTGGCCCTGTTGTCCCAAACTGCCCCAGCACTTCCCACATTGCTCAAAGTGGCTAGCTTTCATCCCAACACAGTTTATAGGGCCATACGGTACATAGTTTTCAAGTTACAGACTAAGCTAAGCAAAAGTGAACCAGGCCTTTTTACTGTGAAAATGGCACTTTGGGACTGTGAAAGTGACATTTTGGCCCTGTTGTCCCAAACTGCCCCAGCACTTCCCACATTGCTCAAAGTGGCTAGCTTTCATCCCAACACAGTTTATAGGGCCATACGGTACATAGTTTTCAAGTTACAGACTAAGCTAAGCAAAATGAATCTTTTTTTTTTTACTGTGAAAATGGCACTTTGGGACTGTGAAAGTGACATTTTGGCCCTGTTGTCCCAAACTGCCCCAGCACTTCCCACATTGCTCAAAGTGGCTAGCTTTCATCCCAACACAGTTTATAGGGCCATACGGTACATAGTTTTCAAGTTACAGACTAAGCTAAGCAAAAGTGAACCAGGCCTTTTTACTGTGAAAATGGCACTTTGGGACTGTGAAAGTGACATTTTGGCCCTGTTGTCCCAAACTGCCCCAGCACTTCCCACATTGCTCAAAGTGGCTAGCTTTCATCCCAACACAGTTTATAGGGCCATACGGTACATAGTTTTCAAGTTACAGACTAAGCTAAGCAAAAGTGAACCAGGCCTTTTTACTGTGAAAATGGCACTTTGGGACTGTGAAAGTGACATTTTGGCCCCGTTCATTCCCTGTTGTCCCAAACTGCCCCAGCTCTTGCCACAATGCTCAAAGTGGCTAGCTTTCATCCCAACACAGTTTATAGGGCCATACGGTACATAGTTTTCAAGTTACAGACTAAGCTAAGCAAAAGTGAACCAGGCCTTTTTACTGTGAAAATGGCACTTTGGGACTGTGAAAGTGACATTTTGGCCCTGTTGTCCCAAACTGCCCCAGCACTTCCCACATTGCTCAAAGTGGCTAGCTTTCATCCCAACACAGTTTATAGGGCCATACGGTACATAGTTTTCAAGTTACAGACTAAGCTAAGCAAAAGTGAACCAGGCCTTTTTACTGTGAAAATGGCACTTTGGGACTGTGAAAGTGACATTTTGGCCCTGTTGTCCCAAACTGCCCCAGCACTTCCCACATTGCTCAAAGTGGCTAGCTTTCATCCCAACACAGTTTATAGGGCCATACGGTACATAGTTTTCAAGTTACAGACTAAGCTAAGCAAAAGTGAACCAGGCCTTTTTACTGTGAAAATGGCACTTTGGGACTGTGAAAGTGACATTTTGGCCCCGTTCATTCCCTGTTGTCCCAAACTGCCCCAGCTCTTGCCACAATGCTCAAAGTGGCTAGCTTTCATCCCAACACAGTTTATAGGGCCATACGGTACATAGTTTTCAAGTTACAGACTAAGCTAAGCAAAAGTGAACCAGGCCTTTTTACTGTGAAAATGGCACTTTGGGACTGTGAAAGTGACATTTTGGCCCTGTTGTCCCAAACTGCCCCAGCACTTCCCACATTGCTCAAAGTGGCTAGCTTTCATCCCAACACAGTTTATAGGGCCATACGGTACATAGTTTTCAAGTTACAGACTAAGCTAAGCAAAAGTGAACCAGGCCTTTTTACTGTGAAAACGGCACTTTGGGACTGTGAAAGTGACATTTTGGCCCTGTTGTCCCAAACTGCCCCAGCACTTCCCACATTGCTCAAAGTGGCTAGCTTTCATCCCAACACAGTTTATAGGGCCATACGGTACATAGTTTTCAAGTTACAGACTAAGCTAAGCAAAAGTGAACCAGGCCTTTTTACTGTGAAAACGGCACTTTGGGACTGTGAAAGTGACATTTTGGCCCTGTTGTCCCAAACTGCCCCAGCACTTCCCACATTGCTCAAAGTGGCTAGCTTTCATCCCAACACAGTTTATAGGGCCATACGGTACATAGTTTTCAAGTTACAGACTAAGCTAAGCAAAATGAATCTTTTTTTTTTTTACTGTGAAAATGGCACTTTGGGACTGTGAAAGTGACATTTTGGCCCTGTTGTCCCAAACTGCCCCAGCACTTCCCACATTGCTCAAAGTGGCTAGCTTTCATCCCAACACAGTTTATAGGGCCATACGGTACATAGTTTTCAAGTTACAGACTAAGCTAAGCAAAAGTGAACCAGGCCTTTTTACTGTGAAAACGGCACTTTGGGACTGTGAAAGTGACATTTTGGCCCTGTTGTCCCAAACTGCCCCAGCACTTCCCACATTGCTCAAAGTGGCTAGCTTTCATCCCAACACAGTTTATAGGGCCATACGGTACATAGTTTTCAAGTTACAGACTAAGCTAAGCAAAAGTGAACCAGGCCTTTTTACTGTGAAAACGGCACTTTGGGACTGTGAAAGTGACATTTTGGCCCTGTTGTCCCAAACTGCCCCAGCACTTCCCACATTGCTCAAAGTGGCTAGCTTTCATCCCAACACAGTTTATAGGGCCATACGGTACATAGTTTTCAAGTTACAGACTAAGCTAAGCAAAAGTGAACCAGGCCTTTTTACTGTGAAAACGGCACTTTGGGACTGTGAAAGTGACATTTTGGCCCTGTTGTCCCAAACTGCCCCAGCACTTCCCACATTGCTCAAAGTGGCTAGCTTTCATCCCAACACAGTTTATAGGGCCATACGGTACATAGTTTTCAAGTTACAGACTAAGCTAAGCAAAATGAATCTTTTTTTTTTTACTGTGAAAATGGCACTTTGGGACTGTGAAAGTGACATTTTGGCCCTGTTGTCCCAAACTGCCCCAGCACTTCCCACATTGCTCAAAGTGGCTAGCTTTCATCCCAACACAGTTTATAGGGCCATACGGTACATAGTTTTCAAGTTACAGACTAAGCTAAGCAAAAGTGAACCAGGCCTTTTTACTGTGAAAATGGCACTTTGGGACTGTGAAAGTGACATTTTGGCCCCGTTCATTCCCTGTTGTCCCAAACTGCCCCAGCTCTTGCCACAATGCTCAAAGTGGCTAGCTTTCATCCCAACACAGTTTATAGGGCCATACGGTACATAGTTTTCAAGTTACAGACTAAGCTAAGCAAAAGTGAACCAGGCCTTTTTACTGTGAAAATGGCACTTTGGGACTGTGAAAGTGACATTTTGGCCCTGTTGTCCCAAACTGCCCCAGCACTTCCCACATTGCTCAAAGTGGCTAGCTTTCATCCCAACACAGTTTATAGGGCCATACGGTACATAGTTTTCAAGTTACAGACTAAGCTAAGCAAAAGTGAACCAGGCCTTTTTACTGTGAAAATGGCACTTTGGGACTGTGAAAGTGACATTTTGGCCCTGTTGTCCCAAACTGCCCCAGCACTTCCCACATTGCTCAAAGTGGCTAGCTTTCATCCCAACACAGTTTATAGGGCCATACGGTACATAGTTTTCAAGTTACAGACTAAGCTAAGCAAAAGTGATCCAGGCCTTTTTACTGTGAAAATGGCACTTTGGGACTGTGAAAGTGACATTTTGGCCCCGTTCATTCCCTGTTGTCCCAAACTGCCCCAGCTCTTGCCACAATGCTCAAAGTGGCTAGCTTTCATCCCAACACAGTTTATAGGGCCATACGGTACATAGTTTTCAAGTTACAGACTAAGCTAAGCAAAAGTGAACCAGGCCTTTTTACTGTGAAAATGGCACTTTGGGACTGTGAAAGTGACATTTTGGCCCTGTTGTCCCAAACTGCCCCAGCACTTCCCACATTGCTCAAAGTGGCTAGCTTTCATCCCAACACAGTTTATAGGGCCATACGGTACATAGTTTTCAAGTTACAGACTAAGCTAAGCAAAAGTGAACCAGGCCTTTTTACTGTGAAAACGGCACTTTGGGACTGTGAAAGTGACATTTTGGCCCTGTTGTCCCAAACTGCCCCAGCACTTCCCACATTGCTCAAAGTGGCTAGCTTTCATCCCAACACAGTTTATAGGGCCATACGGTACATAGTTTTCAAGTTACAGACTAAGCTAAGCAAAAGTGAACCAGGCCTTTTTACTGTGAAAACGGCACTTTGGGACTGTGAAAGTGACATTTTGGCCCTGTTGTCCCAAACTGCCCCAGCACTTCCCACATTGCTCAAAGTGGCTAGCTTTCATCCCAACACAGTTTATAGGGCCATACGGTACATAGTTTTCAAGTTACAGACTAAGCTAAGCAAAATGAATCTTTTTTTTTTTACTGTGAAAATGGCACTTTGGGACTGTGAAAGTGACATTTTGGCCCTGTTGTCCCAAACTGCCCCAGCACTTCCCACATTGCTCAAAGTGGCTAGCTTTCATCCCAACACAGTTTATAGGGCCATACGGTACATAGTTTTCAAGTTACAGACTAAGCTAAGCAAAAGTGAACCAGGCCTTTTTACTGTGAAAACGGCACTTTGGGACTGTGAAAGTGACATTTTGGCCCTGTTGTCCCAAACTGCCCCAGCACTTCCCACATTGCTCAAAGTGGCTAGCTTTCATCCCAACACAGTTTATAGGGCCATACGGTACATAGTTTTCAAGTTACAGACTAAGCTAAGCAAAAGTGAACCAGGCCTTTTTACTGTGAAAACGGCACTTTGGGACTGTGAAAGTGACATTTTGGCCCTGTTGTCCCAAACTGCCCCAGCACTTCCCACATTGCTCAAAGTGGCTAGCTTTCATCCCAACACAGTTTATAGGGCCATACGGTACATAGTTTTCAAGTTACAGACTAAGCTAAGCAAAAGTGAACCAGGCCTTTTTACTGTGAAAACGGCACTTTGGGACTGTGAAAGTGACATTTTGGCCCTGTTGTCCCAAACTGCCCCAGCACTTCCCACATTGCTCAAAGTGGCTAGCTTTCATCCCAACACAGTTTATAGGGCCATACGGTACATAGTTTTCAAGTTACAGACTAAGCTAAGCAAAATGAATCTTTTTTTTTTACTGTGAAAATGGCACTTTGGGACTGTGAAAGTGACATTTTGGCCCTGTTGTCCCAAACTGCCCCAGCACTTCCCACATTGCTCAAAGTGGCTAGCTTTCATCCCAACACAGTTTATAGGGCCATACGGTACATAGTTTTCAAGTTACAGACTAAGCTAAGCAAAAGTGAACCAGGCCTTTTTACTGTGAAAATGGCACTTTGGGACTGTGAAAGTGACATTTTGGCCCCGTTCATTCCCTGTTGTCCCAAACTGCCCCAGCTCTTGCCACAATGCTCAAAGTGGCTAGCTTTCATCCCAACACAGTTTATAGGGCCATACGGTACATAGTTTTCAAGTTACAGACTAAGCTAAGCAAAAGTGAACCAGGCCTTTTTACTGTGAAAATGGCACTTTGGGACTGTGAAAGTGACATTTTGGCCCTGTTGTCCCAAACTGCCCCAGCACTTCCCACATTGCTCAAAGTGGCTAGCTTTCATCCCAACACAGTTTATAGGGCCATACGGTACATAGTTTTCAAGTTACAGACTAAGCTAAGCAAAAGTGAACCAGGCCTTTTTACTGTGAAAATGGCACTTTGGGACTGTGAAAGTGACATTTTGGCCCTGTTGTCCCAAACTGCCCCAGCACTTCCCACATTGCTCAAAGTGGCTAGCTTTCATCCCAACACAGTTTATAGGGCCATACGGTACATAGTTTTCAAGTTACAGACTAAGCTAAGCAAAAGTGATCCAGGCCTTTTTACTGTGAAAATGGCACTTTGGGACTGTGAAAGTGACATTTTGGCCCCGTTCATTCCCTGTTGTCCCAAACTGCCCCAGCTCTTGCCACAATGCTCAAAGTGGCTAGCTTTCATCCCAACACAGTTTATAGGGCCATACGGTACATAGTTTTCAAGTTACAGACTAAGCTAAGCAAAAGTGAACCAGGCCTTTTTACTGTGAAAATGGCACTTTGGGACTGTGAAAGTGACATTTTGGCCCTGTTGTCCCAAACTGCCCCAGCACTTCCCACATTGCTCAAAGTGGCTAGCTTTCATCCCAACACAGTTTATAGGGCCATACGGTACATAGTTTTCAAGTTACAGACTAAGCTAAGCAAAAGTGAACCAGGCCTTTTTACTGTGAAAACGGCACTTTGGGACTGTGAAAGTGACATTTTGGCCCTGTTGTCCCAAACTGCCCCAGCACTTCCCACATTGCTCAAAGTGGCTAGCTTTCATCCCAACACAGTTTATAGGGCCATACGGTACATAGTTTTCAAGTTACAGACTAAGCTAAGCAAAAGTGAACCAGGCCTTTTTACTGTGAAAACGGCACTTTGGGACTGTGAAAGTGACATTTTGGCCCTGTTGTCCCAAACTGCCCCAGCACTTCCCACATTGCTCAAAGTGGCTAGCTTTCATCCCAACACAGTTTATAGGGCCATACGGTACATAGTTTTCAAGTTACAGACTAAGCTAAGCAAAATGAATCTTTTTTTTTTTACTGTGAAAATGGCACTTTGGGACTGTGAAAGTGACATTTTGGCCCTGTTGTCCCAAACTGCCCCAGCACTTCCCACATTGCTCAAAGTGGCTAGCTTTCATCCCAACACAGTTTATAGGGCCATACGGTACATAGTTTTCAAGTTACAGACTAAGCTAAGCAAAAGTGAACCAGGCCTTTTTACTGTGAAAACGGCACTTTGGGACTGTGAAAGTGACATTTTGGCCCTGTTGTCCCAAACTGCCCCAGCACTTCCCACATTGCTCAAAGTGGCTAGCTTTCATCCCAACACAGTTTATAGGGCCATACGGTACATAGTTTTCAAGTTACAGACTAAGCTAAGCAAAAGTGAACCAGGCCTTTTTACTGTGAAAACGGCACTTTGGGACTGTGAAAGTGACATTTTGGCCCTGTTGTCCCAAACTGCCCCAGCACTTCCCACATTGCTCAAAGTGGCTAGCTTTCATCCCAACACAGTTTATAGGGCCATACGGTACATAGTTTTCAAGTTACAGACTAAGCTAAGCAAAAGTGAACCAGGCCTTTTTACTGTGAAAACGGCACTTTGGGACTGTGAAAGTGACATTTTGGCCCTGTTGTCCCAAACTGCCCCAGCACTTCCCACATTGCTCAAAGTGGCTAGCTTTCATCCCAACACAGTTTATAGGGCCATACGGTACATAGTTTTCAAGTTACAGACTAAGCTAAGCAAAATGAATCTTTTTTTTTTTACTGTGAAAATGGCACTTTGGGACTGTGAAAGTGACATTTTGGCCCTGTTGTCCCAAACTGCCCCAGCACTTCCCACATTGCTCAAAGTGGCTAGCTTTCATCCCAACACAGTTTATAGGGCCATACGGTACATAGTTTTCAAGTTACAGACTAAGCTAAGCAAAAGTGAACCAGGCCTTTTTACTGTGAAAACGGCACTTTGGGACTGTGAAAGTGACATTTTGGCCCTGTTGTCCCAAACTGCCCCAGCACTTCCCACATTGCTCAAAGTGGCTAGCTTTCATCCCAACACAGTTTATAGGGCCATACGGTACATAGTTTTCAAGTTACAGACTAAGCTAAGCAAAAGTGAACCAGGCCTTTTTACTGTGAAAATGGCACTTTGGGACTGTGAAAGTGACATTTTGGCCCCGTTCATTCCCTGTTGTCCCAAACTGCCCCAGCTCTTGCCACAATGCTCAACGTGGCTAGCTTTCATCCCAACACAGTTTATAGGGCCATACGGTACATAGTTTTCAAGTTACAGACTAAGCTAAGCAAAAGTGAACCAGGCCTTTTTACTGTGAAAATGGCACTTTGGGACTGTGAAAGTGACATTTTGGCCCTGTTGTCCCAAACTGCCCCAGCACTTCCCACATTGCTCAAAGTGGCTAGCTTTCATCCCAACACAGTTTATAGGGCCATACGGTACATAGTTTTCAAGTTACAGACTAAGCTAAGCAAAAGTGAACCAGGCCTTTTTACTGTGAAAATGGCACTTTGGGACTGTGAAAGTGACATTTTGGCCCTGTTGTCCCAAACTGCCCCAGCACTTCCCACATTGCTCAAAGTGGCTAGCTTTCATCCCAACACAGTTTATAGGGCCATACGGTACATAGTTTTCAAGTTACAGACTAAGCTAAGCAAAATGAATCTTTTTTTTTTTACTGTGAAAATGGCACTTTGGGACTGTGAAAGTGACATTTTGGCCCTGTTGTCCCAAACTGCCCCAGCACTTCCCACATTGCTCAAAGTGGCTAGCTTTCATCCCAACACAGTTTATAGGGCCATACGGTACATAGTTTTCAAGTTACAGACTAAGCTAAGCAAAAGTGAACCAGGCCTTTTTACTGTGAAAATGGCACTTTGGGACTGTGAAAGTGACATTTTGGCCCTGTTGTCCCAAACTGCCCCAGCACTTCCCACATTGCTCAAAGTGGCTAGCTTTCATCCCAACACAGTTTATAGGGCCATACGGTACATAGTTTTCAAGTTACAGACTAAGCTAAGCAAAAGTGAACCAGGCCTTTTTACTGTGAAAATGGCACTTTGGGACTGTGAAAGTGACATTTTGGCCCCGTTCATTCCCTGTTGTCCCAAACTGCCCCAGCTCTTGCCACAATGCTCAAAGTGGCTAGCTTTCATCCCAACACAGTTTATAGGGCCATACGGTACATAGTTTTCAAGTTACAGACTAAGCTAAGCAAAAGTGAACCAGGCCTTTTTACTGTGAAAATGGCACTTTGGGACTGTGAAAGTGACATTTTGGCCCCGTTCATTCCCTGTTGTCCCAAACTGCCCCAGCTCTTGCCACAATGCTCAACGTGGCTAGCTTTCATCCCAACACAGTTTATAGGGCCATACGGTACATAGTTTTCAAGTTACAGACTAAGCTAAGCAAAAGTGAACCAGGCCTTTTTACTGTGAAAATGGCACTTTGGGACTGTGAAAGTGACATTTTGGCCCTGTTGTCCCAAACTGCCCCAGCACTTCCCACATTGCTCAAAGTGGCTAGCTTTCATCCCAACACAGTTTATAGGGCCATACGGTACATAGTTTTCAAGTTACAGACTAAGCTAAGCAAAAGTGAACCAGGCCTTTTTACTGTGAAAATGGCACTTTGGGACTGTGAAAGTGACATTTTGGCCCTGTTGTCCCAAACTGCCCCAGCACTTCCCACATTGCTCAAAGTGGCTAGCTTTCATCCCAACACAGTTTATAGGGCCATACGGTACATAGTTTTCAAGTTACAGACTAAGCTAAGCAAAATGAATCTTTTTTTTTTTACTGTGAAAATGGCACTTTGGGACTGTGAAAGTGACATTTTGGCCCTGTTGTCCCAAACTGCCCCAGCACTTCCCACATTGCTCAAAGTGGCTAGCTTTCATCCCAACACAGTTTATAGGGCCATACGGTACATAGTTTTCAAGTTACAGACTAAGCTAAGCAAAAGTGAACCAGGCCTTTTTACTGTGAAAATGGCACTTTGGGACTGTGAAAGTGACATTTTGGCCCTGTTGTCCCAAACTGCCCCAGCACTTCCCACATTGCTCAAAGTGGCTAGCTTTCATCCCAACACAGTTTATAGGGCCATACGGTACATAGTTTTCAAGTTACAGACTAAGCTAAGCAAAAGTGAACCAGGCCTTTTTACTGTGAAAATGGCACTTTGGGACTGTGAAAGTGACATTTTGGCCCCGTTCATTCCCTGTTGTCCCAAACTGCCCCAGCTCTTGCCACAATGCTCAAAGTGGCTAGCTTTCATCCCAACACAGTTTATAGGGCCATACGGTACATAGTTTTCAAGTTACAGACTAAGCTAAGCAAAATGAATCTTTTTTTTTTTACTGTGAAAATGGCACTTTGGGACTGTGAAAGTGACATTTTGGCCCTGTTGTCCCAAACTGCCCCAGCACTTCCCACATTGCTCAAAGTGGCTAGCTTTCATCCCAACACAGTTTATAGGGCCATACGGTACATAGTTTTCAAGTTACAGACTAAGCTAAGCAAAATGAATCTTTTTTTTTTTACTGTGAAAATGGCACTTTGGGACTGTGAAAGTGACATTTTGGCCCTGTTGTCCCAAACTGCCCCAGCACTTCCCACATTGCTCAAAGTGGCTAGCTTTCATCCCAACACAGTTTATAGGGCCATACGGTACATAGTTTTCAAGTTACAGACTAAGCTAAGCAAAAGTGAACCAGGCCTTTTTACTGTGAAAACGGCACTTTGGGACTGTGAAAGTGACATTTTGGCCCTGTTGTCCCAAACTGCCCCAGCACTTCCCACATTGCTCAAAGTGGCTAGCTTTCATCCCAACACAGTTTATAGGGCCATACGGTACATAGTTTTCAAGTTACAGACTAAGCTAAGCAAAAGTGAACCAGGCCTTTTTACTGTGAAAATGGCACTTTGGGACTGTGAAAGTGACATTTTGGCCCTGTTGTCCCAAACTGCCCCAGCACTTCCCACATTGCTCAAAGTGGCTAGCTTTCATCCCAACACAGTTTATAGGGCCATACGGTACATAGTTTTCAAGTTACAGACTAAGCTAAGCAAAAGTGAACCAGGCCTTTTTACTGTGAAAATGGCACTTTGGGACTGTGAAAGTGACATTTTGGCCCCGTTCATTCCCTGTTGTCCCAAACTGCCCCAGCTCTTGCCACAATGCTCAAAGTGGCTAGCTTTCATCCCAACACAGTTTATAGGGCCATACGGTACATAGTTTTCAAGTTACAGACTAAGCTAAGCAAAAGTGAACCAGGCCTTTTTACTGTGAAAATGGCACTTTGGGACTGTGAAAGTGACATTTTGGCCCTGTTGTCCCAAACTGCCCCAGCACTTCCCACATTGCTCAAAGTGGCTAGCTTTCATCCCAACACAGTTTATAGGGCCATACGGTACATAGTTTTCAAGTTACAGACTAAGCTAAGCAAAATGAATCTTTTTTTTTTTACTGTGAAAATGGCACTTTGGGACTGTGAAAGTGACATTTTGGCCCTGTTGTCCCAAACTGCCCCAGCACTTCCCACATTGCTCAAAGTGGCTAGCTTTCATCCCAACACAGTTTATAGGGCCATACGGTACATAGTTTTCAAGTTACAGACTAAGCTAAGCAAAAGTGAACCAGGCCTTTTTACTGTGAAAACGGCACTTTGGGACTGTGAAAGTGACATTTTGGCCCTGTTTTCCCAAACTGCCCCAGCACTTCCCACATTGCTCAAAGTGGCTAGCTTTCATCCCAACACAGTTTATAGGGCCATACGGTACATAGTTTTCAAGTTACAGACTAAGCTAAGCAAAAGTGAACCAGGCCTTTTTACTGTGAAAATGGCACTTTGGGACTGTGAAAGTGACATTTTGGCCCCGTTCATTCCCTGTTGTCCCAAACTGCCCCAGCTCTTGCCACAATGCTCAACGTGGCTAGCTTTCATCCCAACACAGTTTATAGGGCCATACGGTACATAGTTTTCAAGTTACAGACTAAGCTAAGCAAAAGTGAACCAGGCCTTTTTACTGTGAAAATGGCACTTTGGGACTGTGAAAGTGACATTTTGGCCCTGTTGTCCCAAACTGCCCCAGCACTTCCCACATTGCTCAAAGTGGCTAGCTTTCATCCCAACACAGTTTATAGGGCCATACGGTACATAGTTTTCAAGTTACAGACTAAGCTAAGCAAAAGTGAACCAGGCCTTTTTACTGTGAAAATGGCACTTTGGGACTGTGAAAGTGACATTTTGGCCCTGTTGTCCCAAACTGCCCCAGCACTTCCCACATTGCTCAAAGTGGCTAGCTTTCATCCCAACACAGTTTATAGGGCCATACGGTACATAGTTTTCAAGTTACAGACTAAGCTAAGCAAAATGAATCTTTTTTTTTTTACTGTGAAAATGGCACTTTGGGACTGTGAAAGTGACATTTTGGCCCTGTTGTCCCAAACTGCCCCAGCACTTCCCACATTGCTCAAAGTGGCTAGCTTTCATCCCAACACAGTTTATAGGGCCATACGGTACATAGTTTTCAAGTTACAGACTAAGCTAAGCAAAAGTGAACCAGGCCTTTTTACTGTGAAAATGGCACTTTGGGACTGTGAAAGTGACATTTTGGCCCTGTTGTCCCAAACTGCCCCAGCACTTCCCACATTGCTCAAAGTGGCTAGCTTTCATCCCAACACAGTTTATAGGGCCATACGGTACATAGTTTTCAAGTTACAGACTAAGCTAAGCAAAAGTGAACCAGGCCTTTTTACTGTGAAAATGGCACTTTGGGACTGTGAAAGTGACATTTTGGCCCTGTTGTCCCAAACTGCCCCAGCACTTCCCACATTGCTCAAAGTGGCTAGCTTTCATCCCAACACAGTTTATAGGGCCATACGGTACATAGTTTTCAAGTTACAGACTAAGCTAAGCAAAAGTGAACCAGGCCTTTTTACTGTGAAAATGGCACTTTGGGACTGTGAAAGTGACATTTTGGCCCTGTTGTCCCAAACTGCCCCAGCACTTCCCACATTGCTCAAAGTGGCTAGCTTTCATCCCAACACAGTTTATAGGGCCATACGGTACATAGTTTTCAAGTTACAGACTAAGCTAAGCAAAAGTGAACCAGGCCTTTTTACTGTGAAAATGGCACTTTGGGACTGTGAAAGTGACATTTTGGCCCTGTTGTCCCAAACTGCCCCAGCACTTCCCACATTGCTCAAAGTGGCTAGCTTTCATCCCAACACAGTTTATAGGGCCATACGGTACATAGTTTTCAAGTTACAGACTAAGCTAAGCAAAAGTGAACCAGGCCTTTTTACTGTGAAAATGGCACTTTGGGACTGTGAAAGTGACATTTTGGCCCCGTTCATTCCCTGTTGTCCCAAACTGCCCCAGCTCTTGCCACAATGCTCAACGTGGCTAGCTTTCATCCCAACACAGTTTATAGGGCCATACGGTACATAGTTTTCAAGTTACAGACTAAGCTAAGCAAAAGTGAACCAGGCCTTTTTACTGTGAAAATGGCACTTTGGGACTGTGAAAGTGACATTTTGGCCCTGTTGTCCCAAACTGCCCCAGCACTTCCCACATTGCTCAAAGTGGCTAGCTTTCATCCCAACACAGTTTATAGGGCCATACGGTACATAGTTTTCAAGTTACAGACTAAGCTAAGCAAAAGTGAACCAGGCCTTTTTACTGTGAAAATGGCACTTTGGGACTGTGAAAGTGACATTTTGGCCCTGTTGTCCCAAACTGCCCCAGCACTTCCCACATTGCTCAAAGTGGCTAGCTTTCATCCCAACACAGTTTATAGGGCCATACGGTACATAGTTTTCAAGTTACAGACTAAGCTAAGCAAAATGAATCTTTGCTTTTTTACTGTGAAAATGGCACTTTGGGACTGTGAAAGTGACATTTTGGCCCTGTTGTCCCAAACTGCCCCAGCACTTCCCACATTGCTCAAAGTGGCTAGCTTTCATCCCAACACAGTTTATAGGGCCATACGGTACATAGTTTTCAAGTTACAGACTAAGCTAAGCAAAAGTGAACCAGGCCTTTTTACTGTGAAAATGGCACTTTGGGACTGTGAAAGTGACATTTTGGCCCTGTTGTCCCAAACTGCCCCAGCACTTCCCACATTGCTCAAAGTGGCTAGCTTTCATCCCAACACAGTTTATAGGGCCATACGGTACATAGTTTTCAAGTTACAGACTAAGCTAAGCAAAAGTGAACCAGGCCTTTTTACTGTGAAAATGGCACTTTGGGACTGTGAAAGTGACATTTTGGCCCTGTTGTCCCAAACTGCCCCAGCACTTCCCACATTGCTCAAAGTGGCTAGCTTTCATCCCAACACAGTTTATAGGGCCATACGGTACATAGTTTTCAAGTTACAGACTAAGCTAAGCAAAAGTGAACCAGGCCTTTTTACTGTGAAAATGGCACTTTGGGACTGTGAAAGTGACATTTTGGCCCTGTTGTCCCAAACTGCCCCAGCACTTCCCACATTGCTCAAAGTGGCTAGCTTTCATCCCAACACAGTTTATAGGGCCATACGGTACATAGTTTTCAAGTTACAGACTAAGCTAAGCAAAATGAATCTTTTTTTTTTTACTGTGAAAATGGCACTTTGGGACTGTGAAAGTGACATTTTGGCCCTGTTGTCCCAAACTGCCCCAGCACATTGCTCAAAGTGGCTAGCTTTCATCCCAACACAGTTTATAGGGCCATACGGTACATAGTTTTCAAGTTACAGACTAAGCTAAGCAAAAGTGAACCAGGCCTTTTTACTGTGAAAATGGCACTTTGGGACTGTGAAAGTGACATTTTGGCCCTGTTGTCCCAAACTGCCCCAGCACTTCCCACATTGCTCAAAGTGGCTAGCTTTCATCCCAACACAGTTTATAGGGCCATACGGTACATAGTTTTCAAGTTACAGACTAAGCTAAGCAAAAGTGAACCAGGCCTTTTTACTGTGAAAATGGCACTTTGGGACTGTGAAAGTGACATTTTGGCCCCGTTCATTCCCTGTTGTCCCAAACTGCCCCAGCTCTTGCCACAATGCTCAAAGTGGCTAGCTTTCATCCCAACACAGTTTTATAGGGCCATACGGTACATAGTTTTCAAGTTACAGACTAAGCTAAGCAAAAGTGAACCAGGCCTTTTTACTGTGAAAAATGGCACTTTGGGACTGTGAAAGTGACATTTTGGCCCTGTTGTCCCAAACTGCCCCAGCACTTCCCACATTGCTCAAAGTGGCTAGCTTTCATCCCAACACAGTTTATAGGGCCATACGGTACATAGTTTTCAAGTTACAGACTAAGCTAAGCAAAAGTGAACCAGGCCTTTTTACTGTGAAAATGGCACTTTGGGACTGTGAAAGTGACATTTTGGCCCTGTTGTCCCAAACTGCCCCAGCACTTCCCACATTGCTCAAAGTGGCTAGCTTTCATCCCACACAGTTTATAGGGCCATACGGTACATAGTTTTCAAGTTACAGGACTAAGCCTAAGCAAAAGTGAACCAGGCCTTTTTACTGTGAAAATGGCACTTTGGGACTGTGAAAGTGACATTTTGGCCCCGTTCATTCCCTGTTGTCCCAAACTGCCCCAGCTCTTGCCACAATGCTCAAAGTGGCTAGCTTTCATCCCAACACAGTTTATAGGGCCATACGGTACATAGTTTTCAAGTTACAGACTAAGCTAAGCAAAAGTGAACCAGGCCTTTTTTACTGTGAAAATGGCACTTTGGGACTGTGAAAGTGACATTTTGGCCCTGTTGTCCCAAACTGCCCAGCACTTCCCACATTGCTCAAAGTGGCTAGCTTTCATCCCAACACAGTTTATAGGGCCATACGGTACATAGTTTTCAAGTTACAGACTAAGCTAAGCAAAAGTGAACCAGGCCTTTTTACTGTGAAAATGGCACTTTGGGACTGTGAAAGTGACATTTTGGCCCTGTTGTCCCAAACTGCCCCAGCACTTCCCACATTGCTCAAAGTGGCTAGCTTTCATCCAACACAGTTTATAGGGCCATACGGTACATAGTTTTCAAGTTACAGACTAAGCCTAAGCAAAAGTGAACCAGGCCTTTTTACTGTGAAAATGGCACTTTGGGACTGTGAAAAGTGACATTTTGGCCCCGCCTGTTGTCCCAAACTGCCCCAGCACTCTCCACAATGCTCAAAGTGGCTAGCTTTCATCCAACACAGTTTATAGGGCCATACGGTACATAGTTTTCAAGTTACAGGACTAAGCTAAGCAAAAGTGAACCAGGCCTTTTACTGTGAAAATGGCACTTTGGGACTGTGAAAGTGACATTTTGGCCCTGTTGTCCCAAACTGCCCCAGCCACTTCCCACATTGCTCAAGTGGCTAGCTTTCATCCAACACCAGTTTTATAGGGCCATACGGTACATAGTTTTCAAGTTACAGACTAAGCTAAGCAAAAGTGAATCAGGCCTTTTTTTACTGTGAAAACGGCACTTTGGGACTGTGAAAGTGACATTTTGGCCCTGTTGTCCCAAACTGCCCCAGCACTTCCCATCATTGCTCAAAGTGGCTAGCTTTCATCCCAACACAGGTTATAGGGCCATACGGTACATAGTTTTTCAAGTTACAGACTAAGCTAAGCAAAAAGTGAACCAGGCCTTTTTACTGTGAAAACGGCACTTTGGGACTGAGAAAGTGACATTTTGGCCCTGTTGTCCCAAACTGCCCCAGCACTTCCCACATTGCTCAAAGTGGCTTCGCTTTCATCCCAACACAGTTTTATAGGGCCATACGGTACATAGTTTTCAAGTTACAGCCTAAGCTAGCAAAAGTGAACCAGGCCTTTTTACTGTGAAAATGGCACTTTTGGGACTGTGAAAGTGACTTTTTGGCCCTGTTGTCCCAAACTGCCCGCACTTCCACATTGCTCAAAGGGGCGTAGCTTTCATCCCAACACAGTTTTATAGGGCCATACGGTACATAGTTTCAAGTTACAGACTAAGCTAAGCAAAATGAATCTTTTCTTTTTTTTACTGTGAGTGAAAATGGCACTTTGGGACTGTGAAAGTGACATTTTGGCCCCTGTTCGTTCCTGTTGTCCCAAACTGCCCCAGCTCTTGCCACAATGCTCAAAGTGGCTAGCTTTCATCTCAACACAGTTTATAGGGCCATACGGTACATAGTTTTCAAGTTACAGACTAAGCTAAGCAAAAGTGAACCAGGCCTTTTTTGTGAAAATGGCACTTTGGGACTGTGAAAGTGACATTTTGGCCCTGTTGTCCCAAACTGCCCCAGCACTTCCCACATTGCTCAAAGTGGCTAGCTTTCATCCCAACACAGTTTATAGGGCCATACGGTACATAGTTTTCAAGTTACAGACTAAGCTAAGCAAAAGTGAACCAGGCCTTTTTACTGTGAAAACGGCACTTTGGGACTGTGAAAGTGACATTTTGGCCCTGTTGTCCCAAACTGCCACTTCCCACATTGCTCAAAGTGGCTAGCTTTCATCCCAACACAGTTTATAGGGCCATACGTACATAGTTTTCAAGTTACAGACTAAGCTAAGCAAAAGTGAACCAGGCCTTTTTACTGTGAAACGGCACTTTGGGACTGTGAAAGTGACATTTTGGCCCTGTTGTCCCAAACTGCCCCAGCACTTCCCACATTGCTCAAAGTGGCTAGCTTTCATCCCAACACAGTTTATAGGGCCATACGGTACATAGTTTTCAAGTTACAGACTAAGCTAAGCAAAAGTGAACCAGGCCTTTTTACTGTGAAAACGGCACTTTGGGACTGTGAAAGTGACATTTTGGCCCTGTTGTCCCAAACTGCCCCAGCACTTCCCACATTGCTCAAAGTGGCTAGCTTTCATCCCAACACAGTTTATAGGGCCATACGGTACATAGTTTTCAAGTTACAGACTAAGCTAAGCAAAAGTGAACCAGGCCTTTTTACTGTGAAAACGGCACTTTGGGACTGTGAAAGTGACATTTTGGCCCTGTTGTCCCAAACTGCCCAGCACTTCCCACATTGCTCAAAGTGGCTAGCTTTCATCCCAACACAGTTTATAGGGCCATACGGTACATAGTTTTCAAGTTACAGACTAAGCTAAGCAAAAGTGAACCAGGCCTTTTTACTGTGAAAACGGCACTTTGGGACTGTGAAAGTGACATTTTGGCCCTGTTGTCCCAAACTGCCCCAGCACTTCCACATTGCTCAAAGTGGCTAGCTTTCATCCCAACACAGTTTATAGGGCCATACGGTACATAGTTTTCAAGTTACAGACTAAGCTAAGCAAAATGAATCTTTTTTTTTACTGTGAAAATGGCACTTTGGGACTGTGAAAGTGACATTTTGGCCCTGTTGTCCCAAACTGCCCCAGCACTTCCCACATTGCTCAAAGTGGCTAGCTTTCATCCCAACACAGTTTATAGGGCCATACGGTACATAGTTTTCAAGTTACAGACTAAGCTAAGCAAAAGTGAACCAGGCCTTTTTACTGTGAAAACGGCACTTTGGGACTGTGAAAGTGACATTTTGGCCCTGTTGTCCCAAACTGCCCCAGCACTTCCCACATTGCTCAAAGTGGCTAGCTTCATCCCAACACAGTTTATAGGGCCATACGGTACATAGTTTTCAAGTTACAGACTAAGCTAAGCAAAAGTGAACCAGGCCTTTTTACTGTGAAAATGGCACTTTGGGACTGTGAAAGTGACATTTTGGCCCCGTTCATTCCCTGTTGTCCCAAACTGCCCCAGCTCTTGCCACAATGCTCAACGTGGCTAGCTTTCATCCCAACACAGTTTATAGGGCCATACGGTACATAGTTTTCAAGTTACAGACTAAGCTAAGCAAAAGTGAACCAGGCCTTTTTACTGTGAAAATGGCACTTTGGGACTGTGAAAGTGACATTTTGGCCCTGTTGTCCCAAACTGCCCCAGCACTTCCCACATTGCTCAAAGTGGCTAGCTTTCATCCCAACACAGTTTATAGGGCCATACGGTACATAGTTTTCAAGTTACAGACTAAGCTAAGCAAAAGTGAACCAGGCCTTTTTACTGTGAAAATGGCACTTTGGGACTGTGAAAGTGACATTTTGGCCCTGTTGTCCCAAACTGCCCCAGCACTTCCCACATTGCTCAAAGTGGCTAGCTTTCATCCCAACACAGTTTATAGGGCCATACGGTACATAGTTTTCAAGTTACAGACTAAGCTAAGCAAAATGAATCTTTTTTTTTTACTGTGAAAATGGCACTTTGGGACTGTGAAAGTGACATTTGGCCCTGTTGTCCCAAACTGCCCCAGCACTTCCCACATTGCTCAAAGTGGCTAGCTTTCATCCCAACACAGTTTATAGGGCCATACGGTACATAGTTTTCAAGTTACAGACTAAGCTAAGCAAAAGTGAACCAGGCCTTTTTACTGTGAAAATGCACTTTGGGACTGTGAAAGTGACATTTTGGCCCTGTTGTCCCAAACTGCCCCAGCACTTCCACATTGCTCAAAGTGGCTAGCTTTCATCCCAACACAGTTTATAGGGCCATACGGTACATAGTTTTCAAGTTACAGACTAAGCTAAGCAAAAGTGAACCAGGCCTTTTTACTGTGAAAATGGCACTTTGGGACTGTGAAAGTGACATTTGGCCCCGTCATTCCCTGTTGTCCCAAACTGCCCCAGCTCTTGCCACAATGCTCAAAGTGGCTAGCTTTCATCCCAACACAGTTTATAGGGCCATACGGTACATAGTTTTCAAGTTACAGACTAAGCTAAGCAAAAGTGAACCAGGCCTTTTTACTGTGAAAATGGCACTTTGGGACTGTGAAAGTGACATTTTGGCCCTGTTGTCCCAAACTGCCCCAGCACTTCCCACATTGCTCAAAGTGGCTAGCTTTCATCCCAACACAGTTTATAGGGCCATACGGTACATAGTTTTCAAGTTACAGACTAAGCTAAGCAAAATGAACCTTTTTTTTTACTGTGAAAATGGCACTTTGGGACTGTGAAAGTGACATTTTGGCCCTGTTGTCCCAAACTGCCCCAGCACTTCCCACATTGCTCAAAGTGGCTAGCTTTCATCCCAACACAGTTTATAGGGCCATACGGTACATAGTTTTCAAGTTACAGACTAAGCTAAGCAAAAGTGAACCAGGCCTTTTTACTGTGAAAACGGCACTTTGGGACTGTGAAAGTGACATTTTGGCCCTGTTGTCCCAAACTGCCCCAGCACTTCCCACATTGCTCAAAGTGGCTAGCTTTCATCCCAACACAGTTTATAGGGCCATACGGTACATAGTTTTCAAGTTACAGACTAAGCTAAGCAAAAGTGAACCAGGCCTTTTTACTGTGAAAATGGCACTTTGGGACTGTGAAAGTGACATTTTGGCCCTGTTGTCCCAAACTGCCCCAGCACTTCCCACATTGCTCAAAGTGGCTAGCTTTCATCCCAACACAGTTTATAGGGCCATACGGTACATAGTTTTCAAGTTACAGACTAAGCTAAGCAAAAGTGAACCAGGCCTTTTACTGTGAAAATGGCACTTGGGACTGTGAAAGTGACATTTTGCCCGTTCATTCCTGTTGTCCCAAACTGCCCCAGCTCTTGCCACAATGCTCAAAGTGGCTAGCTTTCATCCAACACAGTTATAGGGCCATACGGTACATAGTTTTCAAGTTACAGACTAAGCTAAGCAAAAGTGAACCAGGCCTTTTTACTGTGAAAATGGCACTTTGGGACTGTGAAAGTGACATTTTGGCCCTGTTGTCCCAAACTGCCCCAGCACTTCCCACATTGCTCAAAGTGGCTAGCTTTCATCCCAACACAGTTTATAGGGCCATACGGTACATAGTTTTCAAGTTACAGACTAAGCTAAGCAAAGTGAACCAGGCCTTTTTACTGTGAAAATGGCACTTTGGGACTGTGAAAGTGACATTTTGGCCCCTGTTGTCCCAAACTGCCCCAGCACTTGCCCACATTGCTCAAAGTGGCTAGCTTTCATCCCAACACAGTTTATAGGGCCATACGGTACATAGTTTTCAAGTTACAGACTAAGCTAAGCAAAAGTGAACCAGGCCTTTTTACTGTGAAAACGGCACTTTGGGACTGTGAAAGTGACATTTTGGCCCTGTTGTCCCAAACTGCCCCAGCACTTCCCACATTGCTCAAAGTGGCTAGCTTTCATCCCAACACAGTTTATAGGGCCATACGGTACATAGTTTTCAAGTTACAGACTAAGCTAAGCAAAAGTGAACAGGCCTTTTTTTACTGTGAAAATGGCACTTTGGGACTGTGAAAGTGACATTTTGGCCCTGTTGTCCCAAACTGCCCCAGCACTTCCCACATTGCTCAAAGTGGCTAGCTTTCATCCCAACACAGTTTATAGGGCCATACGGTACATAGTTTTCAAGTTACAGACTAAGCTAAGCAAAAGTGAACCAGGCCTTTTTACTGTGAAAACGGCACTTTGGGACTGTGAAAGTGACATTTTGGCCCTGTTGTCCCAAACTGCCCCAGCACTTCCCACATTGCTCAAAGTGGCTAGCTTTCATCCCAACACAGTTTATAGGGCCATACGGTACATAGTTTTCAAGTTACAGACTAAGCTAAGCAAAAGTGAACCAGGCCTTTTTACTGTGAAAATGGCACTTTGGGACTGTGAAAGTGACATTTTGGCCCGTCTTCCTGTTGTCCCAAACTGCCCCAGCTCTTGCCACATTGCTCAACGTGGCTAGCTTTCATCCCAACACAGTTTATAGGGCCATACGGTACATAGTTTTCAAGTTACAGACTAAGCTAAGCAAAAGTGAACCAGGCCTTTTTACTGTGAAAATGGCACTTTGGGACTGTGAAAGTGACATTTTGGCCCCTGTTGTCCCAAACTGCCCCAGCACTTCCCACATTGCTCAAAGTGGCTAGCTTTCATCCCAACACAGTTTATAGGGCCATACCGGTACATAGTTTTCAAGTTACAGACTAAGCTAAGCAAAAGTGAACAGGCCTTTTTACTGTGAAAATGGCACTTTGGGACTGTGAAAGTGACATTTTGGCCCTGTTGTCCCAAACTGCCCCAGCACTTCCCACATTGCTCAAAGTGGCTAGCTTTCATCCCAACACAGTTTATAGGGCCATACGGTACATAGTTTTCAAGTTACAGACTAAGCTAAGCAAAAGTGAATCTTTTTTTTTACTGTGAAAAGGCACTTTGGGACTGTGAAAGTGACATTTTGGCCCTGTTGTCCCAAACTGCCCCAGCACTTCCCACATTGCTCAAAGTGGCTAGCTTTCATCCCAACACAGTTTATAGGGCCATACGGTACATAGTTTTCAAGTTACAGACTAAGCTAAGCAAAAGTGAACCAGGCCTTTTTACTGTGAAAATGGCACTTTGGGACTGTGAAAGTGACATTTTGGCCCTGTTGTCCCAAACTGCCCCAGCACTTCCCACATTGCTCAAAGTGGCTAGCTTTCATCCCAACACAGTTTATAGGGCCATACGGTACATAGTTTTCAAGTTACAGACTAAGCTAAGCAAAAGTGAACCAGGCCTTTTTACTGTGAAAATGGCACTTTGGGACTGTGAAAGTGACATTTTGGCCCGTTCATCCCTGTTGTCCCAAACTGCCCCAGCTCTTGCCACAATGCTCAAAGTGGCTAGCTTTCATCCCAACACAGTTTATAGGGCCATACGGTACATAGTTTTCAAGTTACAGACTAAGCTAAGCAAAAGTGAACCAGGCCTTTTTACTGTGAAAATGGCACTTTGGGACTGTGAAAGTGACATTTTGGCCCTGTTGTCCCAAACTGCCCCAGCACTTCCCACATTGCTCAAAGTGGCTAGCTTTCATCCCAACACAGTTTATAGGGCCATACGGTACATAGTTTTCAAGTTACAGACTAAGCTAAGCAAAAGTGAACCAGGCCTTTTTACTGTGAAAATGGCACTTTGGGACTGTGAAAGTGACATTTTGGCCCTGTTGTCCCAAACTGCCCCAGCACTTCCACATTGCTCAAAGTGGCTAGCTTTCATCCCAACACAGTTTATAGGGCCATACGGTACATAGTTTTCAAGTTACAGACTAAGCTAAGCAAAATGAATCTTTTTTTTTTACTGTGAAAATGGCACTTTGGGACTGTGAAAGTGACATTTTGGCCCTGTTGTCCCAAACTGCCCCAGCACTTCCCACATTGCTCAAAGTGGCTAGCTTTCATCCCAACACAGTTTATAGGGCCATACGGTACATAGTTTTCAAGTTACAGACTAAGCTAAGCAAAAGTGAACCAGGCCTTTTTACTGTGAAAATGGCACTTTGGGACTGTGAAAGTGACATTTTGGCCCCGTTCATTCCTGTTGTCCCAAACTGCCCCAGCTCTTGCCACAATGCTCAAAGTGGCTAGCTTTCATCCCAACACAGTTTATAGGGCCATACGGTACATAGTTTTCAAGTTACAGACTAAGCTAAGCAAAAGTGAACCAGGCCTTTTTACTGTGAAAATGGCACTTTGGGACTGTGAAAGTGACATTTTGGCCCTGTTGTCCCAAACTGCCCCAGCACTTCCCACATTGCTCAAAGTGGCTAGCTTTCATCCCAACACAGTTTATAGGGCCATACGGTACATAGTTTTCAAGTTACAGACTAAGCTAAGCAAAAGTGAACCAGGCCTTTTTACTGTGAAAATGGCACTTTGGGACTGTGAAAGTGACATTTTGGCCCTGTTGTCCCAAACTGCCCCAGCACTTCCCACATTGCTCAAAGTGGCTAGCTTTCATCCCAACACAGTTTATAGGGCCATACGGTACATAGTTTTCAAGTTACAGACTAAGCTAAGCAAAATGAATCTTTTCTTTTTTACTGTGAAAATGGCACTTTGGGACTGTGAAAGTGACATTTTGGCCCTGTTGTCCCAAACTGCCCCAGCACTTCCCACATTGCTCAAAGTGGCTAGCTTTCATCCCAACACAGTTTATAGGGCCATACGGTACATAGTTTTCAAGTTACAGACTAAGCTAAGCAAAAGTGAACCAGGCCTTTTTACTGTGAAAATGGCACTTTGGGACTGTGAAAGTGACATTTTGGCCCCGTTCATTCCCTGTTGTCCCAAACTGCCCCAGCTCTTGCCACAATGCTCAAAGTGGCTAGCTTTCATCCCAACACAGTTTATAGGGCCATACGGTACATAGTTTTCAAGTTACAGACTAAGCTAAGCAAAAGTGAACCAGGCCTTTTTACTGTGAAAACGGCACTTTGGGACTGTGAAAGTGACATTTTGGCCCTGTTGTCCCAAACTGCCCCAGCACTTCCCACATTGCTCAAAGTGGCTAGCTTTCATCCCAACACAGTGTATAGGGCCATACGGTACATAGTTTTCAAGTTACAGACTAAGCTAAGCAAAAGTGAACCAGGCCTTTTTACTGTGAAAACGGCACTTTGGGACTGTGAAAGTGACATTTTGGCCCTGTTGTCCCAAACTGCCCCAGCACTTCCCACATTGCTCAAAGTGGCTAGCTTTCATCCCAACACAGTTTATAGGGCCATACGGTACATAGTTTTCAAGTTACAGACTAAGCTAAGCAAAATTAATCTTTTTTTTTTACTGTGAAAATGGCACTTTGGGACTGTGAAAGTGACATTTTGGCCCTGTTGTCCCAAACTGCCCCAGCACTTCCCACATTGCTCAAAGTGGCTAGCTTTCATCCCAACACAGTTTATAGGGCCATACGGTACATAGTTTTCAAGTTACAGACTAAGCTAAGCAAAAGTGAACCAGGCCTTTTTACTGTGAAAACGGCACTTTGGGACTGTGAAAGTGACATTTTGGCCCTGTTGTCCCAAACTGCCCCAGCACTTCCCACATTGCTCAAAGTGGCTAGCTTTCATCCCAACACAGTTTATAGGGCCATACGGTACATAGTTTTCAAGTTACAGACTAAGCTAAGCAAAAGTGAACCAGGCCTTTTTACTGTGAAAATGGCACTTTGGGACTGTGAAAGTGACATTTTGGCCCCGTTCATTCCCTGTTGTCCCAAACTGCCCCAGCTCTTGCCACAATGCTCAACGTGGCTAGCTTTCATCCCAACACAGTTTATAGGGCCATACGGTACATAGTTTTCAAGTTACAGACTAAGCTAAGCAAAAGTGAACCAGGCCTTTTTACTGTGAAAATGGCACTTTGGGACTGTGAAAGTGACATTTTGGCCCTGTTGTCCCAAACTGCCCCAGCACTTCCCACATTGCTCAAAGTGGCTAGCTTTCATCCCAACACAGTTTATAGGGCCATACGGTACATAGTTTTCAAGTTACAGACTAAGCTAAGCAAAAGTGAACCAGGCCTTTTTACTGTGAAAATGGCACTTTGGGACTGTGAAAGTGACATTTTGGCCCTGTTGTCCCAAACTGCCCCAGCACTTCCCACATTGCTCAAAGTGGCTAGCTTTCATCCCAACACAGTTTATAGGGCCATACGGTACATAGTTTTCAAGTTACAGACTAAGCTAAGCAAAATGAATCTTTTTTTTTTTACTGTGAAAATGGCACTTTGGGACTGTGAAAGTGACATTTTGGCCCTGTTGTCCCAAACTGCCCCAGCACTTCCCACATTGCTCAAAGTGGCTAGCTTTCATCCCAACACAGTTTATATGGCCATACGGTACATAGTTTTCAAGTTACAGACTAAGCTAAGCAAAAGTGAACCAGGCCTTTTTACTGTGAAAATGGCACTTTGGGACTGTGAAAGTGACATTTTGGCCCTGTTGTCCCAAACTGCCCCAGCACTTCCCACATTGCTCAAAGTGGCTAGCTTTCATCCCAACACAGTTTATAGGGCCATACGGTACATAGTTTTCAAGTTACAGACTAAGCTAAGCAAAAGTGAACCAGGCCTTTTTACTGTGAAAATGGCACTTTGGGACTGTGAAAGTGACATTTTGGCCCCGTTCATTCCCTGTTGTCCCAAACTGCCCCAGCTCTTGCCACAATGCTCAAAGTGGCTAGCTTTCATCCCAACACAGTTTATAGGGCCATACGGTACATAGTTTTCAAGTTACAGACTAAGCTAAGCAAAAGTGAACCAGGCCTTTTTACTGTGAAAATGGCACTTTGGGACTGTGAAAGTGACATTTTGGCCCTGTTGTCCCAAACTGCCCCAGCACTTCCCACATTGCTCAAAGTGGCTAGCTTTCATCCCAACACAGTTTATAGGGCCATACGGTACATAGTTTTCAAGTTACAGACTAAGCTAAGCAAAAGTGAACCAGGCCTTTTTACTGTGAAAATGGCACTTTGGGACTGTGAAAGTGACATTTTGGCCCTGTTGTCCCAAACTGCCCCAGCACTTCCCACATTGCTCAAAGTGGCTAGCTTTCATCCCAACACAGTTTATAGGGCCATACGGTACATAGTTTTCAAGTTACAGACTAAGCTAAGCAAAAGTGAACCAGGCCTTTTTACTGTGAAAATGGCACTTTGGGACTGTGAAAGTGACATTTTGGCCCCGTTCATTCCCTGTTGTCCCAAACTGCCCCAGCTCTTGCCACAATGCTCAAAGTGGCTAGCTTTCATCCCAACACAGTTTATAGGGCCATACGGTACATAGTTTTCAAGTTACAGACTAAGCTAAGCAAAAGTGAACCAGGCCTTTTTACTGTGAAAATGGCACTTTGGGACTGTGAAAGTGACATTTTGGCCCTGTTGTCCCAAACTGCCCCAGCACTTCCCACATTGCTCAAAGTGGCTAGCTTTCATCCCAACACAGTTTATAGGGCCATACGGTACATAGTTTTCAAGTTACAGACTAAGCTAAGCAAAAGTGAACCAGGCCTTTTTACTGTGAAAATGGCACTTTGGGACTGTGAAAGTGACATTTTGGCCCTGTTGTCCCAAACTGCCCCAGCACTTCCCACATTGCTCAAAGTGGCTAGCTTTCATCCCAACACAGTTTATAGGGCCATACGGTACATAGTTTTCAAGTTACAGACTAAGCTAAGCAAAATGAATCTTTTTTTTTTTACTGTGAAAATGGCACTTTGGGACTGTGAAAGTGACATTTTGGCCCTGTTGTCCCAAACTGCCCCAGCACTTCCCACATTGCTCAAAGTGGCTAGCTTTCATCCCAACACAGTTTATAGGGCCATACGGTACATAGTTTTCAAGTTACAGACTAAGCTAAGCAAAAGTGAACCAGGCCTTTTTACTGTGAAAATGGCACTTTGGGACTGTGAAAGTGACATTTTGGCCCCGTTCATTCCCTGTTGTCCCAAACTGCCCCAGCTCTTGCCACAATGCTCAAAGTGGCTAGCTTTCATCCCAACACAGTTTATAGGGCCATACGGTACATAGTTTTCAAGTTACAGACTAAGCTAAGCAAAAGTGAACCAGGCCTTTTTACTGTGAAAACGGCACTTTGGGACTGTGAAAGTGACATTTTGGCCCTGTTGTCCCAAACTGCCCCAGCACTTCCCACATTGCTCAAAGTGGCTAGCTTTCATCCCAACACAGTGTATAGGGCCATACGGTACATAGTTTTCAAGTTACAGACTAAGCTAAGCAAAAGTGAACCAGGCCTTTTTACTGTGAAAACGGCACTTTGGGACTGTGAAAGTGACATTTTGGCCCTGTTGTCCCAAACTGCCCCAGCACTTCCCACATTGCTCAAAGTGGCTAGCTTTCATCCCAACACAGTTTATAGGGCCATACGGTACATAGTTTTCAAGTTACAGACTAAGCTAAGCAAAATTAATCTTTTTTTTTTTACTGTGAAAATGGCACTTTGGGACTGTGAAAGTGACATTTTGGCCCTGTTGTCCCAAACTGCCCCAGCACTTCCCACATTGCTCAAAGTGGCTAGCTTTCATCCCAACACAGTTTATAGGGCCATACGGTACATAGTTTTCAAGTTACAGACTAAGCTAAGCAAAAGTGAACCAGGCCTTTTTACTGTGAAAACGGCACTTTGGGACTGTGAAAGTGACATTTTGGCCCTGTTGTCCCAAACTGCCCCAGCACTTCCCACATTGCTCAAAGTGGCTAGCTTTCATCCCAACACAGTTTATAGGGCCATACGGTACATAGTTTTCAAGTTACAGACTAAGCTAAGCAAAAGTGAACCAGGCCTTTTTACTGTGAAAATGGCACTTTGGGACTGTGAAAGTGACATTTTGGCCCCGTTCATTCCCTGTTGTCCCAAACTGCCCCAGCTCTTGCCACAATGCTCAACGTGGCTAGCTTTCATCCCAACACAGTTTATAGGGCCATACGGTACATAGTTTTCAAGTTACAGACTAAGCTAAGCAAAAGTGAACCAGGCCTTTTTACTGTGAAAATGGCACTTTGGGACTGTGAAAGTGACATTTTGGCCCTGTTGTCCCAAACTGCCCCAGCACTTCCCACATTGCTCAAAGTGGCTAGCTTTCATCCCAACACAGTTTATAGGGCCATACGGTACATAGTTTTCAAGTTACAGACTAAGCTAAGCAAAAGTGAACCAGGCCTTTTTACTGTGAAAATGGCACTTTGGGACTGTGAAAGTGACATTTTGGCCCTGTTGTCCCAAACTGCCCCAGCACTTCCCACATTGCTCAAAGTGGCTAGCTTTCATCCCAACACAGTTTATAGGGCCATACGGTACATAGTTTTCAAGTTACAGACTAAGCTAAGCAAAATGAATCTTTTTTTTTTTACTGTGAAAATGGCACTTTGGGACTGTGAAAGTGACATTTTGGCCCTGTTGTCCCAAACTGCCCCAGCACTTCCCACATTGCTCAAAGTGGCTAGCTTTCATCCCAACACAGTTTATATGGCCATACGGTACATAGTTTTCAAGTTACAGACTAAGCTAAGCAAAAGTGAACCAGGCCTTTTTACTGTGAAAATGGCACTTTGGGACTGTGAAAGTGACATTTTGGCCCTGTTGTCCCAAACTGCCCCAGCACTTCCCACATTGCTCAAAGTGGCTAGCTTTCATCCCAACACAGTTTATAGGGCCATACGGTACATAGTTTTCAAGTTACAGACTAAGCTAAGCAAAAGTGAACCAGGCCTTTTTACTGTGAAAATGGCACTTTGGGACTGTGAAAGTGACATTTTGGCCCCGTTCATTCCCTGTTGTCCCAAACTGCCCCAGCTCTTGCCACAATGCTCAAAGTGGCTAGCTTTCATCCCAACACAGTTTATAGGGCCATACGGTACATAGTTTTCAAGTTACAGACTAAGCTAAGCAAAAGTGAACCAGGCCTTTTTACTGTGAAAATGGCACTTTGGGACTGTGAAAGTGACATTTTGGCCCTGTTGTCCCAAACTGCCCCAGCACTTCCCACATTGCTCAAAGTGGCTAGCTTTCATCCCAACACAGTTTATAGGGCCATACGGTACATAGTTTTCAAGTTACAGACTAAGCTAAGCAAAAGTGAACCAGGCCTTTTTACTGTGAAAATGGCACTTTGGGACTGTGAAAGTGACATTTTGGCCCTGTTGTCCCAAACTGCCCCAGCACTTCCCACATTGCTCAAAGTGGCTAGCTTTCATCCCAACACAGTTTATAGGGCCATACGGTACATAGTTTTCAAGTTACAGACTAAGCTAAGCAAAAGTGAACCAGGCCTTTTTACTGTGAAAATGGCACTTTGGGACTGTGAAAGTGACATTTTGGCCCCGTTCATTCCCTGTTGTCCCAAACTGCCCCAGCTCTTGCCACAATGCTCAAAGTGGCTAGCTTTCATCCCAACACAGTTTATAGGGCCATACGGTACATAGTTTTCAAGTTACAGACTAAGCTAAGCAAAAGTGAACCAGGCCTTTTTACTGTGAAAATGGCACTTTGGGACTGTGAAAGTGACATTTTGGCCCTGTTGTCCCAAACTGCCCCAGCACTTCCCACATTGCTCAAAGTGGCTAGCTTTCATCCCAACACAGTTTATAGGGCCATACGGTACATAGTTTTCAAGTTACAGACTAAGCTAAGCAAAAGTGAACCAGGCCTTTTTACTGTGAAAACGGCACTTTGGGACTGTGAAAGTGACATTTTGGCCCTGTTGTCCCAAACTGCCCCAGCACTTCCCACATTGCTCAAAGTGGCTAGCTTTCATCCCAACACAGTTTATAGGGCCATACGGTACATAGTTTTCAAGTTACAGACTAAGCTAAGCAAAAGTGAACCAGGCCTTTTTACTGTGAAAACGGCACTTTGGGACTGTGAAAGTGACATTTTGGCCCTGTTGTCCCAAACTGCCCCAGCACTTCCCACATTGCTCAAAGTGGCTAGCTTTCATCCCAACACAGTTTATAGGGCCATACGGTACATAGTTTTCAAGTTACAGACTAAGCTAAGCAAAATGAATCTTTTTTTTTTTACTGTGAAAATGGCACTTTGGGACTGTGAAAGTGACATTTTGGCCCTGTTGTCCCAAACTGCCCCAGCACTTCCCACATTGCTCAAAGTGGCTAGCTTTCATCCCAACACAGTTTATAGGGCCATACGGTACATAGTTTTCAAGTTACAGACTAAGCTAAGCAAAAGTGAACCAGGCCTTTTTACTGTGAAAACGGCACTTTGGGACTGTGAAAGTGACATTTTGGCCCTGTTGTCCCAAACTGCCCCAGCACTTCCCACATTGCTCAAAGTGGCTAGCTTTCATCCCAACACAGTTTATAGGGCCATACGGTACATAGTTTTCAAGTTACAGACTAAGCTAAGCAAAAGTGAACCAGGCCTTTTTACTGTGAAAACGGCACTTTGGGACTGTGAAAGTGACATTTTGGCCCTGTTGTCCCAAACTGCCCCAGCACTTCCCACATTGCTCAAAGTGGCTAGCTTTCATCCCAACACAGTTTATAGGGCCATACGGTACATAGTTTTCAAGTTACAGACTAAGCTAAGCAAAAGTGAACCAGGCCTTTTTACTGTGAAAACGGCACTTTGGGACTGTGAAAGTGACATTTTGGCCCTGTTGTCCCAAACTGCCCCAGCACTTCCCACATTGCTCAAAGTGGCTAGCTTTCATCCCAACACAGTTTATAGGGCCATACGGTACATAGTTTTCAAGTTACAGACTAAGCTAAGCAAAATGAATCTTTTTTTTTTTACTGTGAAAATGGCACTTTGGGACTGTGAAAGTGACATTTTGGCCCTGTTGTCCCAAACTGCCCCAGCACTTCCCACATTGCTCAAAGTGGCTAGCTTTCATCCCAACACAGTTTATAGGGCCATACGGTACATAGTTTTCAAGTTACAGACTAAGCTAAGCAAAAGTGAACCAGGCCTTTTTACTGTGAAAACGGCACTTTGGGACTGTGAAAGTGACATTTTGGCCCTGTTGTCCCAAACTGCCCCAGCACTTCCCACATTGCTCAAAGTGGCTAGCTTTCATCCCAACACAGTTTATAGGGCCATACGGTACATAGTTTTCAAGTTACAGACTAAGCTAAGCAAAAGTGAACCAGGCCTTTTTACTGTGAAAATGGCACTTTGGGACTGTGAAAGTGACATTTTGGCCCCGTTCATTCCCTGTTGTCCCAAACTGCCCCAGCTCTTGCCACAATGCTCAACGTGGCTAGCTTTCATCCCAACACAGTTTATAGGGCCATACGGTACATAGTTTTCAAGTTACAGACTAAGCTAAGCAAAAGTGAACCAGGCCTTTTTACTGTGAAAATGGCACTTTGGGACTGTGAAAGTGACATTTTGGCCCTGTTGTCCCAAACTGCCCCAGCACTTCCCACATTGCTCAAAGTGGCTAGCTTTCATCCCAACACAGTTTATAGGGCCATACGGTACATAGTTTTCAAGTTACAGACTAAGCTAAGCAAAAGTGAACCAGGCCTTTTTACTGTGAAAATGGCACTTTGGGACTGTGAAAGTGACATTTTGGCCCTGTTGTCCCAAACTGCCCCAGCACTTCCCACATTGCTCAAAGTGGCTAGCTTTCATCCCAACACAGTTTATAGGGCCATACGGTACATAGTTTTCAAGTTACAGACTAAGCTAAGCAAAATGAATCTTTTTTTTTTTACTGTGAAAATGGCACTTTGGGACTGTGAAAGTGACATTTTGGCCCTGTTGTCCCAAACTGCCCCAGCACTTCCCACATTGCTCAAAGTGGCTAGCTTTCATCCCAACACAGTTTATAGGGCCATTCGGTACATAGTTTTCAAGTTACAGACTAAGCTAAGCAAAAGTGAACCAGGCCTTTTTACTGTGAAAATGGCACTTTGGGACTGTGAAAGTGACATTTTGGCCCTGTTGTCCCAAACTGCCCCAGCACTTCCCACATTGCTCAAAGTGGCTAGCTTTCATCCCAACACAGTTTATAGGGCCATACGGTACATAGTTTTCAAGTTACAGACTAAGCTAAGCAAAAGTGAACCAGGCCTTTTTACTGTGAAAACGGCACTTTGGGACTGTGAAAGTGACATTTTGGCCCTGTTGTCCCAAACTGCCCCAGCACTTCCCACATTGCTCAAAGTGGCTAGCTTTCATCCCAACACAGTTTATAGGGCCATACGGTACATAGTTTTCAAGTTACAGACTAAGCTAAGCAAAAGTGAACCAGGCCTTTTTACTGTGAAAATGGCACTTTTGGACTGTGAAAGTGACATTTTGGCCCCGTTCATTCCCTGTTGTCCCAAACTGCCCCAGCTCTTGCCACAATGCTCAACGTGGCTAGCTTTCATCCCAACACAGTTTATAGGGCCATACGGTACATAGTTTTCAAGTTACAGACTAAGCTAAGCAAAAGTGAACCAGGCCTTTTTACTGTGAAAATGGCACTTTGGGACTGTGAAAGTGACATTTTGGCCCTGTTGTCCCAAACTGCCCCAGCACTTCCCACATTGCTCAAAGTGGCTAGCTTTCATCCCAACACAGTTTATAGGGCCATACGGTACATAGTTTTCAAGTTACAGACTAAGCTAAGCAAAAGTGAACCAGGCCTTTTTACTGTGAAAATGGCACTTTGGGACTGTGAAAGTGACATTTTGGCCCTGTTGTCCCAAACTGCCCCAGCACTTCCCACATTGCTCAAAGTGGCTAGCTTTCATCCCAACACAGTTTATAGGGCCATACGGTACATAGTTTTCAAGTTACAGACTAAGCTAAGCAAAATGAATCTTTTTTTTTACTGTGAAAATGGCACTTTGGGACTGTGAAAGTGACATTTTGGCCCTGTTGTCCCAAACTGCCCCAGCACTTCCCACATTGCTCAAAGTGGCTAGCTTTCATCCCAACACAGTTTATAGGGCCATTCGGTACATAGTTTTCAAGTTACAGACTAAGCTAAGCAAAAGTGAACCAGGCCTTTTTACTGTGAAAATGGCACTTTGGGACTGTGAAAGTGACATTTTGGCCCTGTTGTCCCAAACTGCCCCAGCACTTCCCACATTGCTCAAAGTGGCTAGCTTTCATCCCAACACAGTTTATAGGGCCATACGGTACATAGTTTTCAAGTTACAGACTAAGCTAAGCAAAAGTGAACCAGGCCTTTTTACTGTGAAAATGGCACTTTGGGACTGTGAAAGTGACATTTTGGCCCTGTTGTCCCAAACTGCCCCAGCACTTCCCACATTGCTCAAAGTGGCTAGCTTTCATCCCAACACAGTTTATAGGGCCATACGGTACATAGTTTTCAAGTTACAGACTAAGCTAAGCAAAAGTGAATCAGTTTTTTTTACTGTGAAAATGGCACTTTGGGACTGTGAAAGTGACATTTTGGCCCTGTTGTCCCAAACTGCCCCAGCACTTCCCACATTGCTCAAAGTGGCTAGCTTTCATCCCAACACAGTTTATAGGGCCATACGGTACATAGTTTTCAAGTTACAGACTAAGCTAAGCAAAAGTGAACCAGGCCTTTTTACTGTGAAAACGGCACTTTGGGACTGTGAAAGTGACATTTTGGCCCTGTTGTCCCAAACTGCCCCAGCACTTCCCACATTGCTCACAAAGTGGCTAGCTTTCATCCCAACACAGTTTATAGGGCCATACGGTACATAGTTTTCAAGTTACAGACTAAGCTAAGCAAAATGAATCTTTTTTTTTTTACTGTGAAAATGGCACTTTGGGACTGTGAAAGTGACATTTTGGCCCTGTTGTCCCAAACTGCCCCAGCACTTCCCACATTGCTCAAAGTGGCTAGCTTTCATCCCAACACAGTTTATAGGGCCATACGGTACATAGTTTTCAAGTTACAGACTAAGCTAAGCAAAAGTGAACCAGGCCTTTTTACTGTGAAAATGGCACTTTGGGACTGTGAAAGTGACATTTTGGCCCCGTTCATTCCCTGTTGTCCCAAACTGCCCCAGCTCTTGCCACAATGCTCAAAGTGGCTAGCTTTCATCCCAACACAGTTTATAGGGCCATACAGTACATAGTTTTCAAGTTACAGACTAAGCTAAGCAAAAGTGAACCAGGCCTTTTTACTGTGAAAATGGCACTTTGGGACTGTGAAAGTGACATTTTGGCCCTGTTGTCCCAAACTGCCCCAGCACTTCCCACATTGCTCAAAGTGGCTAGCTTTCATCCCAACACAGTTTATAGGGCCATACGGTACATAGTTTTCAAGTTACAGACTAAGCTAAGCAAAAGTGAACCAGGCCTTTTTACTGTGAAAACGGCACTTTGGGACTGTGAAAGTGACATTTTGGCCCTGTTGTCCCAAACTGCCCCAGCACTTCCCACATTGCTCAAAGTGGCTAGCTTTCATCCCAACACAGTTTATAGGGCCATACGGTACATAGTTTTCAAGTTACAGACTAAGCTAAGCAAAAGTGAACCAGGCCTTTTTACTGTGAAAACGGCACTTTGGGACTGTGAAAGTGACATTTTGGCCCTGTTGTCCCAAACTGCCCCAGCACTTCCCACATTGCTCAAAGTGGCTAGCTTTCATCCCAACACAGTTTATAGGGCCATACGGTACATAGTTTTCAAGTTACAGACTAAGCTAAGCAAAAGTGAACCAGGCCTTTTTACTGTGAAAACGGCACTTTGGGACTGTGAAAGTGACATTTTGGCCCTGTTGTCCCAAACTGCCCCAGCACTTCCCACATTGCTCAAAGTGGCTAGCTTTCATCCCAACACAGTTTATAGGGCCATACGGTACATAGTTTTCAAGTTACAGACTAAGCTAAGCAAAAGTGAACCAGGCCTTTTTACTGTGAAAACGGCACTTTGGGACTGTGAAAGTGACATTTTGGCCCTGTTGTCCCAAACTGCCCCAGCACTTCCCACATTGCTCAAAGTGGCTAGCTTTCATCCCAACACAGTTTATAGGGCCATACGGTACATAGTTTTCAAGTTACAGACTAAGCTAAGCAAAAGTGAACCAGGCCTTTTTACTGTGAAAACGGCACTTTGGGACTGTGAAAGTGACATTTTGGCCCTGTTGTCCCAAACTGCCCCAGCACTTCCCACATTGCTCAAAGTGGCTAGCTTTCATCCCAACACAGTTTATAGGGCCATACGGTACATAGTTTTCAAGTTACAGACTAAGCTAAGCAAAAGTGAACCAGGCCTTTTTACTGTGAAAACGGCACTTTGGGACTGTGAAAGTGACATTTTGGCCCTGTTGTCCCAAACTGCCCCAGCACTTCCCACATTGCTCAAAGTGGCTAGCTTTCATCCCAACACAGTTTATAGGGCCATACGGTACATAGTTTTCAAGTTACAGACTAAGCTAAGCAAAAGTGAACCAGGCCTTTTTACTGTGAAAACGGCACTTTGGGACTGTGAAAGTGACATTTTGGCCCTGTTGTCCCAAACTGCCCCAGCACTTCCCACATTGCTCAAAGTGGCTAGCTTTCATCCCAACACAGTTTATAGGGCCATACGGTACATAGTTTTCAAGTTACAGACTAAGCTAAGCAAAATGAATCTTTTTTTTTTTACTGTGAAAATGGCACTTTGGGACTGTGAAAGTGACATTTTGGCCCTGTTGTCCCAAACTGCCCCAGCACTTCCCACATTGCTCAAAGTGGCTAGCTTTCATCCCAACACAGTTTATAGGGCCATACGGTACATAGTTTTCAAGTTACAGACTAAGCTAAGCAAAAGTGAACCAGGCCTTTTTACTGTGAAAATGGCACTTTGGGACTGTGAAAGTGACATTTTGGCCCTGTTGTCCCAAACTGCCCCAGCACTTCCCACATTGCTCAAAGTGGCTAGCTTTCATCCCAACACAGTTTATAGGGCCATACGGTACATAGTTTTCAAGTTACAGACTAAGCTAAGCAAAATGAATCTTTTTTTTTTTACTGTGAAAATGGCACTTTGGGACTGTGAAAGTGACATTTTGGCCCTGTTGTCCCAAACTGCCCCAGCACTTCCCACATTGCTCAAAGTGGCTAGCTTTCATCCCAACACAGTTTATAGGGCCATACGGTACATAGTTTTCAAGTTACAGACTAAGCTAAGCAAAAGTGAACCAGGCCTTTTTACTGTGAAAACGGCACTTTGGGACTGTGAAAGTGACATTTTGGCCCTGTTGTCCCAAACTGCCCCAGCACTTCCCACATTGCTCAAAGTGGCTAGCTTTCATCCCAACACAGTTTATAGGGCCATACGGTACATAGTTTTCAAGTTACAGACTAAGCTAAGCAAAATTAATCTTTTTTTTTTTACTGTGAAAATGGCACTTTGGGACTGTGAAAGTGACATTTTGGCCCTGTTGTCCCAAACTGCCCCAGCACTTCCCACATTGCTCAAAGTGGCTAGCTTTCATCCCAACACAGTTTATAGGGCCATACGGTACATAGTTTTCAAGTTACAGACTAAGCTAAGCAAAATGAATCTTTTTTTTTTTACTGTGAAAATGGCACTTTGGGACTGTGAAAGTGACATTTTGGCCCTGTTGTCCCAAACTGCCCCAGCACTTCCCACATTGCTCAAAGTGGCTAGCTTTCATCCCAACACAGTTTATAGGGCCATACGGTACATAGTTTTCAAGTTACAGACTAAGCTAAGCAAAAGTGAACCAGGCCTTTTTACTGTGAAAACGGCACTTTGGGACTGTGAAAGTGACATTTTGGCCCTGTTGTCCCAAACTGCCCCAGCACTTCCCACATTGCTCAAAGTGGCTAGCTTTCATCCCAACACAGTTTATAGGGCCATACGGTACATAGTTTTCAAGGTTACAGACTAAGCTAAGCAAAAGTGAACCAGGCCTTTTTACTGTGAAAATGGCACTTTGGGACTGTGAAAGTGACATTTTGGCCCTGTTGTCCCAAACTGCCCCAGCACTTCCCACATTGCTCAAAGTGGCTAGCTTTCATCCCAACACAGTTTATAGGGCCATACGGTACATAGTTTTCAAGTTACAGACTAAGCTAAGCAAAAGTGAACCAGGCCTTTTTACTGTGAAAATGGCACTTTGGGACTGTGAAAGTGACATTTTGGCCCCGTTCATTCCCTGTTGTCCCAAACTGCCCCAGCTCTTGCCACAATGCTCAAAGTGGCTAGCTTTCATCCCAACACAGTTTATAGGGCCATATGGTACATAGTTTTCAAGTTACAGACTAAGCTAAGCAAAAGTGAACCAGGCCTTTTTACTGTGAAAATGGCACTTTGGGACTGTGAAAGTGACATTTTGGCCCTGTTGTCCCAAACTGCCCCAGCACTTCCCACATTGCTCAAAGTGGCTAGCTTTCATCCCAACACAGTTTATAGGGCCATACGGTACATAGTTTTCAAGTTACAGACTAAGCTAAGCAAAAGTGAACCAGGCCTTTTTACTGTGAAAACGGCACTTTGGGACTGTGAAAGTGACATTTTGGCCCTGTTGTCCCAAACTGCCCCAGCACTTCCCACATTGCTCAAAGTGGCTAGCTTTCATCCCAACACAGTTTATAGGGCCATACGGTACATAGTTTTCAAGTTACAGACTAAGCTAAGCTAAAGTGAACCAGGCCTTTTTACTGTGAAAACGGCACTTTGGGACTGTGAAAGTGACATTTTGGCCCTGTTGTCCCAAACTGCCCCAGCACTTCCCACATTGCTCAAAGTGGCTAGCTTTCATCCCAACACAGTTTATAGGGCCATACGGTACATAGTTTTCAAGTTACAGACTAAGCTAAGCAAAATGAATCTTTTTTTTTTTACTGTGAAAATGGCACTTTGGGACTGTGAAAGTGACATTTTGGCCCTGTTGTCCCAAACTGCCCCAGCACTTCCCACATTGCTCAAAGTGGCTAGCTTTCATCCCAACACAGTTTATAGGGCCATACGGTACATAGTTTTCAAGTTACAGACTAAGCTAAGCAAAAGTGAACCAGGCCTTTTTACTGTGAAAACGGCACTTTGGGACTGTGAAAGTGACATTTTGGCCCTGTTGTCCCAAACTGCCCCAGCACTTCCCACATTGCTCAAAGTGGCTAGCTTTCATCCCAACACAGTTTATAGGGCCATACGGTACATAGTTTTCAAGTTACAGACTAAGCTAAGCAAAAGTGAACCAGGCCTTTTTACTGTGAAAATGGCACTTTGGGACTGTGAAAGTGACATTTTGGCCCCGTTCATTCCCTGTTGTCCCAAACTGCCCCAGCTCTTGCCACAATGCTCAACGTGGCTAGCTTTCATCCCAACACAGTTTATAGGGCCATACGGTACATAGTTTTCAAGTTACAGACTAAGCTAAGCAAAAGTGAACCAGGCCTTTTTACTGTGAAAATGGCACTTTGGGACTGTGAAAGTGACATTTTGGCCCTGTTGTCCCAAACTGCCCCAGCACTTCCCACATTGCTCAAAGTGGCTAGCTTTCATCCCAACACAGTTTATAGGGCCATACGGTACATAGTTTTCAAGTTACAGACTAAGCTAAGCAAAAGTGAACCAGGCCTTTTTACTGTGAAAATGGCACTTTGGGACTGTGAAAGTGACATTTTGGCCCTGTTGTCCCAAACTGCCCCAGCACTTCCCACATTGCTCAAAGTGGCTAGCTTTCATCCCAACACAGTTTATAGGGCCATACGGTACATAGTTTTCAAGTTACAGACTAAGCTAAGCAAAATGAATCTTTTTTTTTTTACTGTGAAAATGGCACTTTGGGACTGTGAAAGTGACATTTTGGCCCTGTTGTCCCAAACTGCCCCAGCACTTCCCACATTGCTCAAAGTGGCTAGCTTTCATCCCAACACAGTTTATAGGGCCATACGGTACATAGTTTTCAAGTTACAGACTAAGCTAAGCAAAAGTGAACCAGGCCTTTTTACTGTGAAAATGGCACTTTGGGACTGTGAAAGTGACATTTTGGCCCTGTTGTCCCAAACTGCCCCAGCACTTCCCACATTGCTCAAAGTGGCTAGCTTTCATCCCAACACAGTTTATAGGGCCATACGGTACATAGTTTTCAAGTTACAGACTAAGCTAAGCAAAAGTGAACCAGGCCTTTTTACTGTGAAAATGGCACTTTGGGACTGTGAAAGTGACATTTTGGCCCCGTTCATTCCCTGTTGTCCCAAACTGCCCCAGCTCTTGCCACAATGCTCAAAGTGGCTAGCTTTCATCCCAACACAGTTTATAGGGCCATACGGTACATAGTTTTCAAGTTACAGACTAAGCTAAGCAAAAGTGAACCAGGCCTTTTTACTGTGAAAATGGCACTTTGGGACTGTGAAAGTGACATTTTGGCCCTGTTGTCCCAAACTGCCCCAGCACTTCCCACATTGCTCAAAGTGGCTAGCTTTCATCCCAACACAGTTTATAGGGCCATACGGTACATAGTTTTCAAGTTACAGACTAAGCTAAGCAAAAGTGAACCAGGCCTTTTTACTGTGAAAATGGCACTTTGGGACTGTGAAAGTGACATTTTGGCCCTGTTGTCCCAAACTGCCCCAGCACTTCCCACATTGCTCAAAGTGGCTAGCTTTCATCCCAACACAGTTTATAGGGCCATACGGTACATAGTTTTCAAGTTACAGACTAAGCTAAGCAAAATGAATCTTTTTTTTTTTACTGTGAAAATGGCACTTTGGGACTGTGAAAGTGACATTTTGGCCCTGTTGTCCCAAACTGCCCCAGCACTTCCCACATTGCTCAAAGTGGCTAGCTTTCATCCCAACACAGTTTATAGGGCCATACGGTACATAGTTTTCAAGTTACAGACTAAGCTAAGCAAAAGTGAACCAGGCCTTTTTACTGTGAAAATGGCACTTTGGGACTGTGAAAGTGACATTTTGGCCCCGTTCATTCCCTGTTGTCCCAAACTGCCCCAGCTCTTGCCACAATGCTCAAAGTGGCTAGCTTTCATCCCAACACAGTTTATAGGGCCATACGGTACATAGTTTTCAAGTTACAGACTAAGCTAAGCAAAAGTGAACCAGGCCTTTTTACTGTGAAAACGGCACTTTGGGACTGTGAAAGTGACATTTTGGCCCTGTTGTCCCAAACTGCCCCAGCACTTCCCACATTGCTCAAAGTGGCTAGCTTTCATCCCAACACAGTTTATAGGGCCATACGGTACATAGTTTTCAAGTTACAGACTAAGCTAAGCAAAAGTGAACCAGGCCTTTTTACTGTGAAAACGGCACTTTGGGACTGTGAAAGTGACATTTTGGCCCTGTTGTCCCAAACTGCCCCAGCACTTCCCACATTGCTCAAAGTGGCTAGCTTTCATCCCAACACAGTTTATAGGGCCATACGGTACATAGTTTTCAAGTTACAGACTAAGCTAAGCAAAAGTGAACCAGGCCTTTTTACTGTGAAAATGGCACTTTGGGACTGTGAAAGTGACATTTTGGCCCTGTTGTCCCAAACTGCCCCAGCACTTCCCACATTGCTCAAAGTGGCTAGCTTTCATCCCAACACAGTTTATAGGGCCATACGGTACATAGTTTTCAAGTTACAGACTAAGCTAAGCAAAAGTGAACCAGGCCTTTTTACTGTGAAAATGGCACTTTGGGACTGTGAAAGTGACATTTTGGCCCTGTTGTCCCAAACTGCCCCAGCACTTCCCACATTGCTCAAAGTGGCTAGCTTTCATCCCAACACAGTTTATAGGGCCATACGGTACATAGTTTTCAAGTTACAGACTAAGCTAAGCAAAATGAATCTTTTTTTTTTTACTGTGAAAATGGCACTTTGGGACTGTGAAAGTGACATTTTGGCCCTGTTGTCCCAAACTGCCCCAGCACTTCCCACATTGCTCAAAGTGGCTAGCTTTCATCCCAACACAGTTTATAGGGCCATACGGTACATAGTTTTCAAGTTACAGACTAAGCTAAGCAAAAGTGAACCAGGCCTTTTTACTGTGAAAATGGCACTTTGGGACTGTGAAAGTGACATTTTGGCCCTGTTGTCCCAAACTGCCCCAGCACTTCCCACATTGCTCAAAGTGGCTAGCTTTCATCCCAACACAGTTTATAGGGCCATACGGTACATAGTTTTCAAGTTACAGACTAAGCTAAGCAAAAGTGAACCAGGCCTTTTTACTGTGAAAATGGCACTTTGGGACTGTGAAAGTGACATTTTGGCCCCGTTCATTCCCTGTTGTCCCAAACTGCCCCAGCTCTTGCCACAATGCTCAAAGTGGCTAGCTTTCATCCCAACACAGTTTATAGGGCCATACGGTACATAGTTTTCAAGTTACAGACTAAGCTAAGCAAAAGTGAACCAGGCCTTTTTACTGTGAAAATGGCACTTTGGGACTGTGAAAGTGACATTTTGGCCCTGTTGTCCCAAACTGCCCCAGCACTTCCCACATTGCTCAAAGTGGCTAGCTTTCATCCCAACACAGTTTATAGGGCCATACGGTACATAGTTTTCAAGTTACAGACTAAGCTAAGCAAAAGTGAACCAGGCCTTTTTACTGTGAAAATGGCACTTTGGGACTGTGAAAGTGACATTTTGGCCCTGTTGTCCCAAACTGCCCCAGCACTTCCCACATTGCTCAAAGTGGCTAGCTTTCATCCCAACACAGTTTATAGGGCCATACGGTACATAGTTTTCAAGTTACAGACTAAGCTAAGCAAAATGAATCTTTTTTTTTTTACTGTGAAAATGGCACTTTGGGACTGTGAAAGTGACATTTTGGCCCTGTTGTCCCAAACTGCCCCAGCACTTCCCACATTGCTCAAAGTGGCTAGCTTTCATCCCAACACAGTTTATAGGGCCATACGGTACATAGTTTTCAAGTTACAGACTAAGCTAAGCAAAAGTGAACCAGGCCTTTTTACTGTGAAAATGGCACTTTGGGACTGTGAAAGTGACATTTTGGCCCCGTTCATTCCCTGTTGTCCCAAACTGCCCCAGCTCTTGCCACAATGCTCAAAGTGGCTAGCTTTCATCCCAACACAGTTTATAGGGCCATACGGTACATAGTTTTCAAGTTACAGACTAAGCTAAGCAAAAGTGAACCAGGCCTTTTTACTGTGAAAACGGCACTTTGGGACTGTGAAAGTGACATTTTGGCCCTGTTGTCCCAAACTGCCCCAGCACTTCCCACATTGCTCAAAGTGGCTAGCTTTCATCCCAACACAGTTTATAGGGCCATACGGTACATAGTTTTCAAGTTACAGACTAAGCTAAGCAAAAGTGAACCAGGCCTTTTTACTGTGAAAACGGCACTTTGGGACTGTGAAAGTGACATTTTGGCCCTGTTGTCCCAAACTGCCCCAGCACTTCCCACATTGCTCAAAGTGGCTAGCTTTCATCCCAACACAGTTTATAGGGCCATACGGTACATAGTTTTCAAGTTACAGACTAAGCTAAGCAAAATGAATCTTTTTTTTTTACTGTGAAAATGGCACTTTGGGACTGTGAAAGTGACATTTTGGCCCTGTTGTCCCAAACTGCCCCAGCACTTCCCACATTGCTCAAAGTGGCTAGCTTTCATCCCAACACAGTTTATAGGGCCATACGGTACATAGTTTTCAAGTTACAGACTAAGCTAAGCAAAAGTGAACCAGGCCTTTTTACTGTGAAAACGGCACTTTGGGACTGTGAAAGTGACATTTTGGCCCTGTTGTCCCAAACTGCCCCAGCACTTCCCACATTGCTCAAAGTGGCTAGCTTTCATCCCAACACAGTTTATAGGGCCATACGGTACATAGTTTTCAAGTTACAGACTAAGCTAAGCAAAAGTGAACCAGGCCTTTTTACTGTGAAAATGGCACTTTGGGACTGTGAAAGTGACATTTTGGCCCCGTTCATTCCCTGTTGTCCCAAACTGCCCCAGCTCTTGCCACAATGCTCAACGTGGCTAGCTTTCATCCCAACACAGTTTATAGGGCCATACGGTACATAGTTTTCAAGTTACAGACTAAGCTAAGCAAAAGTGAACCAGGCCTTTTTACTGTGAAAATGGCACTTTGGGACTGTGAAAGTGACATTTTGGCCCTGTTGTCCCAAACTGCCCCAGCACTTCCCACATTGCTCAAAGTGGCTAGCTTTCATCCCAACACAGTTTATAGGGCCATACGGTACATAGTTTTCAAGTTACAGACTAAGCTAAGCAAAAGTGAACCAGGCCTTTTTACTGTGAAAACGGCACTTTGGGACTGTGAAAGTGACATTTTGGCCCTGTTGTCCCAAACTGCCCCAGCACTTCCCACATTGCTCAAAGTGGCTAGCTTTCATCCCAACACAGTTTATAGGGCCATACGGTACATAGTTTTCAAGTTACAGACTAAGCTAAGCAAAAGTGAACCAGGCCTTTTTACTGTGAAAATGGCACTTTGGGACTGTGAAAGTGACATTTTGGCCCTGTTGTCCCAAACTGCCCCAGCACTTCCCACATTGCTCAAAGTGGCTAGCTTTCATCCCAACACAGTTTATAGGGCCATACGGTACATAGTTTTCAAGTTACAGACTAAGCTAAGCAAAAGTGAACCAGGCCTTTTTACTGTGAAAATGGCACTTTGGGACTGTGAAAGTGACATTTTGGCCCCGTTCATTCCCTGTTGTCCCAAACTGCCCCAGCTCTTGCCACAATGCTCAAAGTGGCTAGCTTTCATCCCAACACAGTTTATAGGGCCATACGGTACATAGTTTTCAAGTTACAGACTAAGCTAAGCAAAAGTGAACCAGGCCTTTTTACTGTGAAAATGGCACTTTGGGACTGTGAAAGTGACATTTTGGCCCTGTTGTCCCAAACTGCCCCAGCACTTCCCACATTGCTCAAAGTGGCTAGCTTTCATCCCAACACAGTTTATAGGGCCATACGGTACATAGTTTTCAAGTTACAGACTAAGCTAAGCAAAAGTGAACCAGGCCTTTTTACTGTGAAAACGGCACTTTGGGACTGTGAAAGTGACATTTTGGCCCTGTTGTCCCAAACTGCCCCAGCACTTCCCACATTGCTCAAAGTGGCTAGCTTTCATCCCAACACAGTTTATAGGGCCATACGGTACATAGTTTTCAAGTTACAGACTAAGCTAAGCAAAAGTGAACCAGGCCTTTTTACTGTGAAAACGGCACTTTGGGACTGTGAAAGTGACATTTTGGCCCTGTTGTCCCAAACTGCCCCAGCACTTCCCACATTGCTCAAAGTGGCTAGCTTTCATCCCAACACAGTTTATAGGGCCATACGGTACATAGTTTTCAAGTTACAGACTAAGCTAAGCAAAATGAATCTTTTTTTTTTTACTGTGAAAATGGCACTTTGGGAC